>NC_046642.1:27557205-27638733 GCF_900324485.2 Mastacembelus armatus | reverse complement strand
TGAATATGAAAACCTGTCCACGGTGGCACTCGTCCTTCATCCAGTATGCTCTTATATGCGCTAGCTACAGCAGGCCCGTTCTTTGATGTTAGACACCGAACCCAGGCGTATTTTGAAAATACATCGATGCGCATTAATAGATAGTGCACTTTATCGTTCTCTGCAGTATATTCGGACATGTCCACAAGATCGCACTGATGCTGGCGGTCGATCCCTCCCACCAGCACTCGTCGCCTGGGGAAGTTTTTCCTGCTGGGTGCGTGTAACTGTATGCATCTTGTCCCCATAAATATTTTTTGACATCAGATAATGCAGGATTAGCCCCTACGTCTGCTCTAACTCCATTGCGCAGTTTATTAATACCTGATAGACCACTGGGGTGGGATGGATCATGATAAATTCTGTGCATCACCCCCTCCATTGTGTAAAATAATGACTAGTTTATTTTCAAAGCTCATGTTTTTTATTCACAATCATCAGCATGGTACCCAGACAGTGTTATATGATGATCCCTGTGGGGAGTGTTATCAGTGTTTGAGTCACTTGGTGTTGCTCTCCGGGTAAGCGAATCACTTTGTCTTGCAAGCGTATCGTGTTGTGTGTGTTGCATAGTTCGTCTACAGATTAGCAACAGACTAGCTATAGTTTAACACACCTAAAAACTAACTAAACTCTAAACAATTCATTAACTGCTACATTCCCGTACTAGTCAAGTACCTTTCTATTTTGACCGGTATTTATTGCTATTTCCTGACTTAGCGCTCGTTAGCCTACCGGTTAGCTTAGCTAGCTAGTTAGCATAGCTAACATGGCCTCTCCCTCTCTCTCTCTTTCTTGCTCGGTGTGCCACATGTTTAGTTATTCCTCTGCCTCCTTTAGCGATAATGATACCTGTAATAAGTGTAAGGTTCTGTTAGCCTTGGAGGCGAGGATCACTGATTTGGAAGCGAAGCTCCGCACCTTCGAACAAAAGCCAGCTAGCCTAGCCCCGTTAGCTGGTGTGGAGCCACCGAGCTCAGGGTCTGTTAGTGGTCCAAGGGCAGCTCCGGAGCAGCCCGGAGAATTAACCTGGGTGACGGTCCGACGGAAACGTACTCCTAAGCAGAAGCCCACGGCTCATCACCTGCCTGTTCACGTTTCTAATACATTTTCCCCGCTCAGCGACATACCCGCTGAGAAACCGACTCTGATAATTGGCGATTCCATAGTCAGGAACGTGAAAATAGAGACGCCAGCGACCATAGTCAAATGTATTCCTGGGGCCAGAGCGGGCGACATCGAGTCAAATCTGAAGCTGCTGGCTAAGGCTAATCGTAAATATGGGAAAATTGTTATTCATGTCGGCAGCAATGACACCCGATTACGCCAATCGGAGGTCACTAAAATTAATGTTGAGTTGGTGTGTAACTTTGCTAAATTAATGTCGGACTCCGTAGTTTTCTCTGGACCCCTCCCCAATCTGATCAGCGATGACATGTTTAGCCGCATGTCGTCGTTCCGTCGCTGGCTGTCTAGGTGGTGTCCAGCAAACGATGTGGGCTTCATAGACAATTGGGCCACTTTCTGGGGAAAACCCGGACTGGTAGCGAGAGACGGCATCCATCCCACTTTGAATGGTGCAGCTCTCATCTCTAGAAATTTGGCCGAGTTTATTAGCCGACCTAAAGCCTGACAATCCAGGGTGGGGACCGGGATGCAGAGACTCAGTCTAAAACTCCTCTCTGCAGTTTCCTTAGAGCCGCCGCCCCCCTCAAACCACATAGAGACTGTGTCTGCCCCTCGAACATATAAATCAAATAAATCAGAAGTGAACAGAAGAGGAGTTATTAATAAAAACCTAAGAAAAACTAAGACCACTCCTCTTATTGAACAGAAAAACAGAACTGTCAAATGTGGACTATTAAATATCAGGTCTCTTTCATGTAAATCTCTGTCAGTAAATGATTTAATAACTGATCACCAAATTGACCTACTTTATCTTACTGAAACCTGGTTACAGCAGGATGAATATGTCAGTCTGAATGAATCAACCCCCCTCAGTCATAAAAATTATCATGTTCCTCGAAGCACAGGTCGAGGTGGAGGAGTAGCTACAATCTTCCACTCAAACTTATTATTAAACTTTCATTCTCAGAACAATTTTAACTCATTTGAGAGCCTCACTCTTAGTCTCTCACATCCAAACTGGAAAACACAAAAAACAGTTCTACTTGTCATTGTGTACCATCCACCTGTCCCTTACTCAGAGTTTTTAACTGAATTCCCTGACTTCCTGTCTGATTTAGTGCTTAGTTCAAATAAAGTCATTATAGTGGGAGATTTTAACATTCATGTAGATGTTGAAAATAACGGCCTCAGCATTGCATTTAATTCTATATTAGATTCAATTGGTTTCATTCAAAATGTTAATAAACCCACCCACTGTTTCAATCACACCCTTGATCTTGTTCTGACCTATGGCATCGAAATTGAACATCTAATAGTTTTTCCCCAAAATCCTATTTTGTCAGATCATTCTTTAATAACTTTTGAATTTAAGATGATGGATCATGCAGCGTTTGGAAGAAAATTCCACTACAGCAGATGTTTATCCGACAACGCTGTTAATAAATTTAAGAAAATGATTCCATCTTTATTTGCATCTATGCCAAGTATAAACATAGTGGAGGGCAGCTGCTTCAATCCCACTCCCTACCAAATTGATCATGTTGTTGACAGCGCTGTAACCTGAAATGCTTGATTCTGTAGCCCCTCTGAAAAAGAAGTTAGTGAATCAGAGAAGACTAGCCCCATGGTATAATTTACATATTCGTACCTTGAAGCAGGCATCACGAAGGCTGGAAAGGAAGTGGCGTTCCACAAACTTAGAGGAAATTTTTCTAGCCTGGAAAAACAGTCTACTAACATATAAAAAAGCTCTCCGTAAAGCCAGAACTGCATACTATTCATCACTAATAGAGGAAAATAAGAACAATCCCAGGTTTCTTTTCAGCACTGTAGCCAGGCTGACAAAAAGTCACAGCTCTGTTGAGCCCAGTGTTCCCTTAGCTCTCAGCAGTGATGAATTTATTAGTTTCTTTACAAATAAAATCACAGCTATTAAAGATAAAGTTCAGCAGATGCTTCCTATACCTGCAATAAATGAATCTTCTACTACAGTAGCTCTTGAATCATCTGTAGGACCTCAGTTATGTTTAGACTGCTTCTCTCCTATAGATCTCTCTGAATTGACATCAGTAGTTGCTTCATCGAAATCATCAACGTGTCTCTTAGACTCCATCCCGACTAGACTGCTTAAAGGCACCCTGCCATTAATTAACTCATCTTTTATTAGACTTGGTAAATTTATCTCTAGTATCAGGCTACGTACCACAGGCCTTTAAGACTGCAGTAATCAAACCTTTACTCAAAAAGCCTAGTCGATGATCCAGGAGTCTTGGCTAATTACAGACCAATATCCAACCTGCCATTTATTTCTAAAATCCTAGAAAAAGCTGTTGCTAAGCAGCTATCAGACCACTTACACAGGAATGAACTATTAGAAGATTTTCAATCAGGATTTAGAGCACATCATAGTACAGAAACAGCACTGTTGAAAGTTACCAACGATCTTCTCTTAGCCTCAGATAATGGACTTGTTTCAATACTTGTCCTCCTAGACCTTAGTGCAGCATTCGACACCATTGACCACAGCATCTTATTACAGAGACTGGAGCATGTGATTGGTATCAGAGGAACAGCGTTAAAGTGGTTCCAATCCTATTTATCGGACAGATTCCAGTTTGTTCATGTCCATGATGAACCTTCCACACGAACAAAAGTTAGTTATGGAGTTCCACAAGGCTCCGCGCTAGGACCGATTCTGTTCACCCTGTACATGCTTCCTTTAGGATATGTCATTAGGAAGCACTCTATTAATTACCACTGCTATGCAGATGACACTCAGTTATATCTATCTATTAAACCTGTTAACACAAACCAGTTAACCAGACTTCAAGCCTGTCTAACTGACATAAAGGCCTGGATGACCAGTAACTTTTTACTTTTAAACTCGGAGAAAACAGAAGTCATTATATTTGGGCCAAAAAATCAAGAAATAACTTTTCTCAAATTATAGCTATAACCCTGGCCTCTAGCACTACTGTAAAAAACCTTGAAGTTATTTTTGACCAGGACATGTCCTTTAACTCACACATAAAACGAATCTCTAGAACTGCATTCTTTCACCTGCGCAACATTTCCAAAATTAGGAACATCCTGTCTCAAAATGATGCAGAAAAACTAGTCCATGCATTTGTTACCTCAAGGCTAGATTACTGTAACTCATTACTATCTGGATGTCCCAATATCTCCATAAAAAGCCTCCAATTAATCCAGAATGCCGCAGCCAGAGTCCTGACAGGAACTAGCAAGAGAGATCATATTTCTCCTATATTGGCTTCTCTTCATTGGCTCCCTGTAAAATATAGAATAGAATTTAAAATCCTTCTTCTCACATACAAATCCCTTCATAATCAAGCTCCTTCATACCTTAAAGACCTCATAGTACCATATTATCCCAATAGACCACTTCGCTCTCAGAGTGCAGGTCTACTTGTGGTTCCCAGACTTTCCAAAAGCAGAATGGGAGGCAGAGCCTTTAGTTATCAAGCTCCTTTCCTATGGAACCAGCTCCCAGCCTGGGTTCAGGAGGCAGACACTCTCTGTACTTTTAAGGCTAGACTTAAAACCTTCCTCTTTGACAAAGCATATAGTTAGGGCTGGCCTCAGGCAACCCTGAACCATCCCTTAGTTATGCTGCTATAGGCCTAGACTGCCCGAGGACCATCGGTGCACTGAGCTCCCCTAACCTAACCCCCCCTTTCCCTTCCCCTCCCCTCTCTTCCTCTCCTCCCACCTCATGTATATTCCACCATTGAATGTCACTAACCTTGTGCTCTCTTTCCCCTAGTTTGTGCTCTCTCCCTCTCTCTCTGTTTTCTCTGTACCTTCTGCAGGTGTCCCTGGTCCTGGAGCTGTATATCGCTGATGTGCAGTTACTGGTCCCACCAACCTGCAGTGTCTATTTGTTGTTTATTGTTGCTGTTCTTTTCTCTCTGCTCTATCCACTCACCCCAACCGGTCGAGGCAGATGGCCGCCCAAACTGAGCCCGGTTCTGCTGGAGGTTTTTTCTTCCGTTAAAGAGAGTTTTTCCTCTCCACTGTCGCCAAGTGCTTGCTCATAAGGGAATTGTTGGGTTTTTAGTTTTAGTTTTTGTAAAGTGCCTTGAGATGATTTGTATTGTGATTTGGTGCTATATAAATAAAATTGAATTGAATTGAATTGAATTGAATTAAAACATACATGCCATACTGCTGAATGAATGAATGAATACAGAAACGTTTAATGAAAAACATCAAAAACAGATAATGATGGAGAGCTTCACAGATATTTAATGAATACAGATGCGTTTAATGAACACAGATAATGATGGAAAGCTTCACAAATATTTAATGAAAAAACACAATAACAAAAGTATTTAATGACAACAACAGATAGGCATGGTACAATGCTTTTTTCACACTAGCCCTGCTGCCCAGGTGTCCACGAGGACTGACAGATTTTCAATTTCCTCAAAATTCTTGAAGCCCCAGACTTCTTCACCTTTGATACGCTTCTCTGAAGTCTTCTGGTTTTGCAGAATAACCTCGGCAGCCCCTGCGATTTTGGCATTTTCAACAACCACCAAACATCTGCGCAGGTATGCTGAGAGAGCCGGAATGAATCGCGTCGTCCACAGTCTCTCCATAACGAAGTCGAAACGACGCTCCATGAATTCTGCAGGGAACTCGTAAAGACACTCGTGGTTTTCCTGGGACAAGCAGTCGACCTCGCAGGCTTGGCACCATTTCTCCCGGTCGATCCAGCATTGAGCTAGCGCTCTATACAGCAGGTACCCCACGGCTTTCTCCGTCATCTTCACGAAGGCCGCTGACTGTTCTTCATCTTGGGACGCAGCGATGATGTTGGGTAAATCCCGCGATACAATTCCTCCTCCTCCTCCAGAGTCATGGGCCCGTCAATCTCTATTTTTAGAAATATGAAATACAGCGTTAAACACAATTGAACACACACACACACACACACACACACATACACACACACACACCTAACCATCACACTTGACCCCAGCATAGGTCTGGAGATTCTTACCGTCCTGTCTCACAGGCTCTGAGTCGCAGCTTGCTCAGCAGGCGTGTGACACATTTCCTCAGTAAATTCCATGTCATCATAAAGCAAGCATCTCCTAACCCCATCAGCATCTGAGATACCCTCGTCCTCTCTTATTGCATTGTCAATCTTGGCGAACACATCTTGCAGTCCCCACCAATCTGCCCACTGGATAAAGTAAAAATCCTTGAACCATGAGACATTGTCGCTGGACCACACCAGATAGGGGTGAATGTTCCACTCTGTATGATTACGCCGCGATACGATTTGCTCTCTATCATCACACACTCTTATCAGAATGAAATCTGAAGTGTGCGCATCAAAACGATTGGCGAATACCCTGAATAACTGCTGACTGTCAGGACTGGCCCACTGTATGACATAAGCATCGTTCTCATCACCACGCTGGTTGAGATCAGTACATATCTCAGTGCGAAATATCAACCAGTCCTCTACACCCATACTTCGTGTCCCTCCCTGCCCCCACTGCTCCCCGGTGCACACATTTTCCCCGAGAAACACGACCCTCCCCTCATTATATTTAAATTCGTAAACGTACCCTGTAACGCCCTCGTACAGCCATACGCGGGGACCTGCCGCACCGCTAGACAAATGCCTTCTACGCCGCTTGCGCGGCGCGTTAGGAACAGCCGCGCCAGACGTACCTAGGTCACACAACGCATGTGCGTTGTCACCGTTTCCGCCGACGCGCCCACCGCTGCATCCGCCCCTGATAACGACGTCGCTAGAGATTCCGCTGCTGCCCATGGTTGCTTGAAGTTGTACTTAGATAAAAATCATACTGAATGACCCACATACACCAACATTTATACACCATAACAGACACAGCCCATGAGTAACGTCATGACCAATAGGAAAATAGCGACGCCCGGTGGGAGGAGAGCGTGACGCCGACTGTCATAAATAACTATAATAAAAGTGACCCCTCCCGCTTGTGCCCGCAGCCCAAACCATTTCTATACTACTAACAGGTACAAAACAAAATTCCAGCATGTGGCAAACTCAGAACCTAGTACCCTTAAACAAGTCTCAGCTCACGAACTCGGTTCAATTCTGACTGCTCAAACTTAAACGTAACTCTGGTTCACACATTAATCAAACTCAAACACAAACTCAAACAATACACCAGCGGACAACCAAAGGACCACGCAGGCACCAGCACTCTAGTGGAACAAAAGACCAAAAGAAGGTACAACTCATTCTAATTCAACTGAAAACGTGTGCAGCCAATGTCAGCACAAACTGTACTCAAAAAAGTCCACAACAGCTACACCAAATGGTTAAACACAAATAGAAAAACACACACAATGCTGCCCTGTGCACCACCAGTCACCACGAGCAGTGACCCCGATTTTTTGGTATTTATTGCTATAATAATATCCGTGATGATAAATATACTAGTATAGTATCAATTATATAAATCTCAAACGTGCAGATGTTTAAATAATAGGAGAAAATATCACACTATAATAATGCAAATCAATTACAAGTTTGAAATGCAAACTAATTATGCATTTATTCATACTCTTGTGTTTACAAAACTACAAAGGAGTATAAATATAACCTGATAAAGAAACAAACATGTTAAAGTAACTTCACAAAACAAAACAAAACTGAACAAACAGTGAAGGAGACACTGGGAATGTCAATAAAAATCTGTGCAACATGGTATCAAGTAGTATAAGTTACCACATACATTTGCCTCAAATTGTTAAATGTATGTATTATATAACAATCGCAACCATTGTCTTCAGTTAGGTTACAAAATACTGCAAAACATAACATAATAAATTTAAAAGAAATTAAGCGTGTTTCAGAAAGAAGTAGCTTTCAAAGAAAGAAAAGGGTTCACACTTTAAGATTTTTGGTCAAGAACACTAACATATTCACTGTGGCTGGTTTCAGTAGAGACCTCTGGCATGTTACGTTTCCTCCAACACTGAATACCCTTTCTGAAGGTGCACTTGAATACTCAGTATGCAAGCATAAAAATACTGACATCAAGACAGAAAGAGTAAGCTTACGGATAGCTATGTGTAGGCAATGGCCAAAGCAAGACAGGTGTTCAAAGTGGCTGCTTTTACTGTGTTACCTCCACTGTCAGTTATTACATACCAGTTTCTTCTCATCTAAATGCCATTTGTGAAGAAACTGGCTTGAACCATTTTCAATGTTTTCACCTGTGTGGTCATCTGGAAAAAAGACATACTGAAATACTTCCTTGAAGGCATGTTATACTGTGCATCCAGTTTATGAATCAAAGACTTGAATCCTTCCTTCTCAACTGTTTCCACATTTATCAATAAACTCCTCCTCAGCTTCTTTTCCGCCTTCCACCATGTCTGTTTTTGCTCTGCACGTGAGATATGGTGTCACACAGTCACACAAAAACCCTCAACTAGGTTTATTGTTCTTACCAGGCAAAAACTAATTCCTATCATGGGAAAAAATTTTACCAGCATATTGCCAATGACACGATATTGGCCATCACTACTCATGTCTCAGCTGCTGTGGAGAGGGTAGCGTGTATGATATATACTGAAATCACCAGATAAACACTAACACTGAGGGGAGTGAGTGTGGGGCTCTTTTGCCCCAGAGATTGGCAATTAGTCTTTACATGACTGCAGAGAGTGATATGAACATGTGTTTATGAATCATTGCAGTTTGGTATAAACTGGTAACTGTACCCATTTCACTAACAAACATCTGTTACCCTGGTAACACATCAAAGATCATAACAGTTGCAGGTTCAGAATGCTCAGAAAATTACAAAAAAGAAATGGGAATATAAATTTAACAAGACCAATATATACCGTATTTTATAGACTACAGGTTGCACTTTTTTTATTCCTGTGGCTTGTCCTGCAACTTACACAGGAAAGTGACTTATATGTGAATATTTACAGTCATTTTGTTGAATAGACACTAGTGATAGATGGCACTCAATTGAAGATAAAATTGAACTGCTGAAAAAGTTAAAAACGATTACGTCTACACTAAACTCTAACTCCTAGTGTAATACAAGTGAAAATGTTGTCCAAAAGAAAGAGCTATACTGCAGACATCAAAGTGCGGGTAATAAAGTCTGCAGCTGAAACAATGTTTGGAGTGAGTGTTGGCATTCAGACACCTTCAGAGATGAGAAGACGTTCTCTTCAGTCTCTTCCTTCTCATTGGCATTAATGCAGTTGTTTAAATACCTGGTGATCAAAGATCATTTTTCACGTACTGTGTTTGTGGTGTGGAATAGGTACTACACTTCCTTACTAATGTTTGGTAAATGGTAAAATTTGGATCTGACGATCGATGAAAAGGCAGGCAAGAAGACTATAAATCCTGAAAGGGGACACTGGTCCAGAAAAGTGGTGAACTGACAGATCAATGCTGCCACGCACAGAGCCAACAGTTCTACTGACCATATTTTTTAAGTCTAGAAGCTCTGCAAATGAAGTCTCCATATTTTAAATTTGGACATTATGTCTGTTTTAGATTTACACTACGCCTTGGCTTCTCTGTCAACTGTAGTTTCTCACTTGTTCTTCATACTCAGCTATGAATTAGCTAAAAGGTCCCTGCAAGCAAATTTGCCTTCACTTTACTGTTCACTGCTACAGGTCGATTATGTAGTATAATGGTCTTCCTGCATATCCCCACCATGCAGTGTACTAAATTTCAGACCAAACTAACCTTTGTGTCTGTACAGCACAATTGCTGCATAATTCATGCTAGTTGTTGTATTTTGTACTCATTTCCATTCAGCAGCATAGCCATCAAGAGGAGGCTGTCATGTCATGCATGGACAAATTCATTCCACCACTGAATCAGTCTGCTTGAAAAACTATTTCCACAGAGATTAATTCAGATGGTCCTATAGTTAATACTTCACTATAATATTCTTTATTTGAATTAATTAAGCAATTTTCATCATCAGTACCCCTACTTTACTCTCTTTAGATTGGTGTAAAAACATACAAGTCCATTGTACATTGTTTTCATTTGCCAAAGAAACTGAAACCTTTTACATGCAGGGGCAAGAGTTTGACAACCTGCAGATCATTTTGTTCTTCCCATATCACTTCTGTAATGAAATTGCTTCAAACTTTTATGCATATGCACGGATCGGTGCAACAACACCAGCAATGCGGTCAGTGTAACGGTCTGTTGTGGTGAAGAAGATTTACTGGTCTGAGCTTTGAGTCGTGACCAAAAGGACAAGATCCTGGATACAAGTGGCTGAAATGAGCTTCCTTCGCAGGGTGGCTGAGCACTCCCTTAGAGATAGGGCGAGGAGCTTGATCACCCGGGAGGAGCTTGGAGTAGAGTCGCTTGTCCTCCACATCGAGAGGAGCCAGCTGAGGTGGCTCAAGCATCTATTCTAACTGCCACAAACTACTTTATATGCAGAGTCTGACTTCTTATTTGTATCACTTTAGCTTTCCATATTTGTTCTGCTATTAAAGACAGAAAGACAGAGAAGATTTTAATGTGTATATATATATATATATATTTATATATTATTTAATCAATATTGAACCATCAAGAGAGTATAAGTACCAAGCATCTCTTTGCTATCTACTACTGACAACTCAGGCTTGGACAGTCTTCTGCACAGAAGATTTAGTTTTCCACTCTTACTTAATGTTTTTATTCCAGCTTTGGTAGAATCTGGGTATCAGTAAAAAAAGTGATTCATCCAGAACTGATATGCTTTTTGTGACTCATCAGTTATATACTTACATGGTACTTACAAGGACTTTGTCTTTATGCAAAACTGCAATCATTTTATGTGGACTACATGCAAATATTGTCCTTTTACAAGTTATGTTCAAATCTCTCTATGGACAGAATTGACTCTTTTTAACTTTACCCTTGGCTGGGAATCTTTCTGGCTCTTTACCAAGCAAACTTTTAAGTTTTAGGGCTTTAGCTTACTGATAGATGATTTGCTGAATATCATGAGAATTCTACTGGTAAGCGTACTAGCATGCATCACATCTCATCTGTTTCTTTCTCTAAAACCCTTTGACATTTTCAGTGACTGACTCAAAGCCTGGACTTATTCCCTTCATTTTAATGAGTACATTAAACTTTATCTACTCATCTATCTTTATTTTTATTTAAGTGTTTAATGACTGCTTCTCATAAGATATATGCATTTTCGTAACATAAACATTATACAACTCTATTGGGTATTTCATCTTTTACTTTTCTTAATGGTCTAGACCTAGGCCTAGACTGCCCAAGGACCATTGGTGCACTGAGCTCCCCTACCCTAACCCTTCCCTCCCTTCCCTTCCCCTCTCCTCCTCTCCTTCCCCCTCACATGTATATTCCACCATTGAATGTCACTACCTTTGTGCTCTCTCCCTCTCTCTCTGTCTTCTCTTTCGCTGTACCTTCTGCAGGTGTCCCTGGTCCTGGAGCTGTATATCACTGATGTACAGTTACTGGCCCCACCAACCTGCAGTGTCTATTTGTTGTTTATTGTTGCTGTTCTTTTCTCTCTCCTCTATCCACTCACCCCAACCGGTCGAGGCAGATGGCCGCCCAAACTGAGCCCGGTTCTGCTGGAGGTTTTTTCTTCTGTTAAAGGGAGTTTTTCTTCTCCACTGTCACCAAGTGCTGCTTATAAGGGATTTGTTGGGGTTTTTTTGTTTAAAGTGCCTTGGGATGATTGTATTGTGATTTGTTGCTATACAAATAAAATTGAATTGTATTAAATTTAATTGAATTGAATTAATGCAGTCATCATTCTATTTCAGAATCCAATTCCCAGATTAACTGTTCTGTCAATCTGAATCAAGTAGATATCAAAGTGTTTTAAACCATGCAAGAGCCAAGCTACTGCTGGAAATGGGTTTTATTATATCTTTATTTTTATATGACATTGTCTGACTATGACTAAGGACAATCGTGTTTCCATTTGTTTTCTTGAATGCATCCCACTGCTTCCTAGATTTAACGCCTTGAATTACCTGTCTTTAGTTTATCTTTGTACTCTTGATGTGATAATTCACACAAAAGGGGGTAACCACACTACGTTCACATCTCCTCAAAGAATTTATGCACTATACTTGGTTGTACAAAGGGTGATTGCTCAGATAGATGATATATGATGATAGATAGCCTGACAAAAATGTCCACCACAGCATGTATAGCATAGCATGCTTGCAGATTATGTTCCATGAACATGAACAACCCCCAGAATTACAATCACTTGTATACTAGCTTTAAAGTCTCTATGTACACACACAATATGCATGTCAGGTATCCATTTTGATTTCCCTCCCCTTTCTCCTTCACTCTCTGACTAGTCTGTATGAGTATGTGTGCATGTGTTACTACCAAGACTATGTGATGAGTTAATGAAACGCGCCTGACATTCATCAACCATGAGAGGTTCCAGTTCTCAGTGTATAAAACACACCTGCCTTCTCGTGTGCTCTGAAATCATGTTTCCAAGCGTCAGTCACTTACCTGATTCTCTGAGTGCCCTAGTTCCTGTTCCTACTTACCTACTTCTCCATGTGTCTTGGATTTTGGTTTCCTAGTTAATACTACTCACCTGCTTCCCTGTGTTCCCTGAATTCCTGTCTCATTTTATGATCTCACCTGCTTCTCCGTGTTCTCTGGATTCCAGTCTCACAGCATGTTACACACCTGCTTCCTGTGAATCTTCTGGATCATTGTGTCTAAACAATACTCACCTGCTTTCCTTCTGTGCTTTTTGCCTCAATGTGTTATCAAAAGACTCCATTAATAGTCTCAAAGACTATCTCTAAGCATTTCTTTAGAAACTACGAGACAATCCTTCTTCCATTTTCTTTCTGCATGTCTGCACGTACGTCTGAGCTCACGGTCATTTCATGGCTCTGTTTCTGGCTTAGCGTGCTTTACTCTGTAAGGAGCCACTAAGTCGAGTAGCAGACTGCATAATTTAGTAAAAATACATAATTTATCAGGGCTAAAACAAGAATAAAAAACACTTGTGCAAAGTTTGGAGTTACTAAAAGCCGCAGAAAAACGTGAGGCAGTTTGAGAGTTAATAGTGGATCGGATAATATCACAATAATGCTGGGGCACATGATTTAACCCGACAGCTAGGGAGAGTAATATTAAACAACACGGCAAAGGTATATAAACATCCAGAAATATTTTACCAGAATTGGGTCACTAATGAAGGAAAATTAAGTTCTGAGTGTTAATTGGCTTCAGTTTACAAGATGCAGCTCTAGGTCAAAATTGCATGCAAATAATTTAAAATTAGGAGGGGGGCATGTGATTATGCTCCATAGCTTTTCTGCAAAATGTGATATAGCAATGAAAATGGTACCAGACTAATCATTACAAATGTATCTTTTTTTTGATACCAATAACATAACTTTCCATTCATTTATTGGATTTTCATGCAACATTTTCATGTTTTTTTCATGAAAAACTGGCTGAATTGTGGGTGGCTGGGTCCCATTACTGTGTAGCTTCTACCGTACTTTGTCGAGTAGTTATGAGGCATCATGATCATCAGACTGATGACCCAAGGGGGTGTTTGATGTAGGAAACATTAGCCAACCAGCACCTTTATCACCCTAATTCCATCCATCCATCTTCTATACCCGCTTTTCCTGGTTCAGGAAAAGGAGAGCCTATCCCAGCTCTCTCTCGGGTGGAAGGCAGGGGTACACCCTGGACAGGTCACCAGTCTGTCGCAGGGCCACATATACACACAAAGACAGACAACCTCACACACTCACACTCACTCCTACGGGCAATTTTAGAGTCACCAATCAACCTAACATGCATGTTTTTTGGACTGTGGGAGGAAACCGGAGTACCCGGAGTAAACCCACGCAAGCACAGGGAGAACATGCAAACTCCACACAGAAAGGCCGGGATGCGAACCCACGACCTTCTTGCTGTGAGGCAACAGTGCTAACCACTCAGCCACCATGCTGCCCTCACCCTAATTCATCTAATCAAAATATGTAAGAATTTGCACATTTTTTAGACCAGTCAAAATCAATCTCAAAATAGACAAAAACATTTTTGGCTAACTGGTGGACTGATAAGTGGGGATCGAAAATGGGACCATCGATCCACTGTGATAAATTGCGACAGAATGATGCAACTTGTATTACACACTAGGACATGAAATTGTGATTGCTGTGTCTCCTTTTGATGCTGGACACAAATTAGACATGGAGGTGCAACAGGTACCCTTTACATCCTGCACAAAATCTCTGCAATGTCAGCATGTGTCGCTGATTTTCCATCAAAACATGGCGGCTCCCTGTTTCGACAACAATAGAAATTTCATTCAAGGTCTGTGTCCACTAACATAGACCACTGGACTGACCCACTGGAAAGACACAGGTAAAATGGTACACAGGTAAAAATGCGATCCTTCAGCACTGAACAAAGGAAGAGAGGAGGTCTATATACTTTTGGAACAAAGGTTCAGTAATACACAGGTGAAACTATTTGGCGTAATCAAAAATTAAAGTTACCTGAAGACTACATCAGGTGAAATGGAAACCAAACCCCAAAATAAAGTCCAACAGGAAACAGAAATCTCTGACCATAACAGTCACAATCTGCACAAAATCCACTTATTAGAAATATTGCTATTAATTATCATCCAGGATGTTATTGTCTAGAATCTATTATCTGGCTTATGACTAGCTAATGTACTGTTTGATTTATATTGACTTTAATTGATATTTTGCATAAATATGGTTCCAATATCGAAACTACTTGCTTAGTGTTATGCAGCAGTATTAACAAGTAATTAATAACTGCTATGTGTTTTTTATTATGGAGAAAAAGGAGAAATTGATTACTCCCTCTCTATACAACCAATTATTAAAATTACATTTTTAATTAAAAACCTACTTTTAAGATCAGGAGAAACACTGTGGCTCAGTGTCTCCAGTGATCTTATCCGATCCACTGGAGACACCAAGAGCAGGAGATGCAGCGGCACCCGACCGACTGGAACAAAGACCAGGAGCAAAGACTGCAGTGGTATCGGCCAGATGGACTGACCCACTGGAAAGACACAGAGCATGGGAAGCAGTGGTGTCAGCAGGACCAGCTGACCCACTGGATCAAAGTTCTGGAACTGGAGCTGTTGTGGTGTCGGCAGAACCAGCTGACCCACCGGGAAGACTCAGAACAGGAGGAGAAGTGGCATCGGCAGAACTGGCCGACCCACTGGGATGACTCAGGACAAGTGACCCAGTGGTGTCGGCAGGGCTGTCCGACCCACTGGGACAAAGTGTGGAACTAGGATTCTGGTGGTGCCAGCAATGCAGTGGTGTGACAAAGACATCTGAAGACATAGGTTGTGACAATGGAGATGTCGTTAGACATGCTGGAGTAAGCGGCTGAAGCAGGTCCCAACATACCAGTCCCAAGCTGGGATCCACGAAGACATCCTCTTCTTCGCAGAGCAATTCCCACTCAGAATTCTCTTCTTCCTCACCAAGCGATTCCCACTCCTCGGCGCAACCAAAATACCGACTTCATCAACATAACATCCAACGTTGTCCGAAAAGTCCCAGTCAGGTTTCTCCAGGTTGCTCATACTGAGCTCCTGATTGGCCTCAACCCAGTACCTGAGATCACATTTGTGGACCTTGTTACCAAAAAATGAGAGAAGATTTATCATTCTCCCCACCTGGGAACTGCATACCTTCTGAACCGGGGTCGGCATTACACTGAGGGTTGAACCCATACAAATCCTCCCTGACAAGATGCGGACTGGCGCTACAAGTGATGGGTCTTGATGCTTGACTCGGCAGGGTCCATGATGGCCAGTTTGTGCTGTCAGGTATAGCCTGAATAGGTGAATACCCAGCGCCTCTGACTGTGGAACTGTTTCTTGGTAAGTGATTCCACTTCCTATTGCAAGCGAGTTGTGTTGTGTGACCTGTATAGTTCGTCTGCAGATTAGCAACAGACTAGCTTTAGTCTATCACACCTAAAAACTAAACTCTCTAAACAATTCATTAACCGCTACACATTCCAATACTAGTCAAGTACCTTTCTATTTTGACCGGTGTTTATTGATATTCCCACACTTAGCGCTCATTACCCTACCAGTTAGCATGGCTTCTCCCTCCCTCTCTCTCTCTTTCTTGCTCGGTGTGCCACATGTTTAGTTATTCCTCTGCCTCCTTTAGTGGTAATGATAATTGTAATAAGTGTAAGGTTCTGGTAGCTTTGGAGGCGAGGATCACTGATTTGGAAGCGGGGCTCCGCACCTTCGAACAAAAGCCAGCTAGCCTAGCCCCGTTAGCTGGTGTGGAGCCACCGAGCTCAGGGTCTGTTAGCGGTCCAAGGGCAGCTCCGGAGCAGCCCGGAGAATTAGCCTGGGTGACGGTCCGACGGAAACGTACTCCTAAGCAGAAGCCCACGGCTCATCACTTGCCCGTTCACGTTTCTAAACGATTTTCCCTGCTCAGCGACACACCCGCTGAGAAACCGACTCTGATAATTGGTGATTCCATAGTCAGGAACGTGAAAATAGAGACACCAGAGACCATAGTCAAATGTTTCCTGGGGCCAGAGCGGGCGACATCGAGTCAAATCTGAAGCTGCTGGCTAAGGCTAATCGTAAATATTGTAAGACTGTTATTCACGTAGGCAGAAATGACAGATATCAAAGTGTTGATAGATATCTATCGGTGTGTAATTTTGCCAAAACAATGTCGGATTCCGTAGTTTTCTCTGAACCCCTCCCCAATCTGACGAGCGATGACATGTTGTCGTTCCCTCGCTGGCTGTCTAGGTGGTGTCCAACAAACTATGTGGGCTTCATAGACAATTGGGCCACTTTTTGGGGATAACTTGGTCTGGTAGCAAGACGGCATCCATCCCACTTTGAATGGTGCAGCTCTCATCTCTAGAAATCTGGCTGAGTTTATTAGCCGACCTAAAGCCTGACAATCCAGGGTGGGGACTGTGACACAGAGACTCAGTCTAAAACACCTCTCTGCAGTTTCCTTAGAGCCATCACCCCTCTCAAACCACATAGACTGTGTCTGCTCCTCAGACATATAAATTAGATAAATCAGAAGTTAACACAAGAAGAGTTATTCCTTAAACCAAATAAAAATTAAGACCACCCCTCTTATCAAACAGAAAAACAGAACTGTCAAATGTGGATTATTAAATATCAGGTCTCTTTCATCTAAATCTCTGTCAGTAAATGATTTAATAACTGATCACCAAATTGACTTTCTCTGTCTTACTGAAACCTGGTTACAGCAGGATGAATATGTCAGTCTGAATGAATCAACCCCCCTCAGTCATAAAAATTGTCATGTTCCTCGAAGCACAGGTCGAGGTGGAGGAGTAGCTGCAATCTTCCACTCAAACTTATTATTCAACTTTCATCCTCAGAACAGTTATAACTCATTTGAGAGCCTCACTCTTAGTCTCTCACATCCAAACTGGAAAACACAAAAACCAGTTCTACTTGTCACTGTGTACCGTCCACCTGTTCCTTACTCAGAGTTTTTAACTGAATTTCCAGACTTCCTGTCTGATTTAGTGCTTAGTTCAGATAAAGTCATTATAGTGGGAGATTTTAACATTCATTCAGCACTGCATTTAATTCAATATTAGATTCAACTGGTTTCACTCAAAATGTTAATAAACCCACCCACTGTTTCAATCACATCTCTGATGTTGTTCTGACCTATGGCATCAAAATTGAACATTTAATAGTTTTTCCCCAAAATCCTATTTTGTCAGATCATTCTTTTTTCTTTTTTTGTGAAGTTCCTTGAGATGATTGTATTGTGATTTGGCACTATACAAATCAAATTGAATTGAATTGAAGGTATGGTGTAGCTGGACCCAAATGCACACTGTGAAAGTAGATAGTTCTTTATTACAACTATAAGCTATAGAGGTCTACTGAAGATGCAGGTTGTGACTTGTGGTTCCCAGAGTTTCCAAAAGTAGAATGGGAGGCACAGCCATTAGTTATCAGGCTCGTCTCCTGTCAAACCAAAAATCTGAAAGTCCAGTTGCTATGACTCCCCTGGACGACTGAGAATCTTCACAGACATATTTACCTGCATGTTCATACTACTAGACCTTTGCTTTTATCTTCAAAGACAGCTGTTATTTAATCTGGATAAACAGAGAAACAGTAAGAAACTGTCATGATCCGCACTTTTTTGACTTCCTGTTTTAGACTTTTAGTTTGAAGGGATCATGACAGGATCTGATTTTGTTTCATTTTGGTTCACTTTACTTCGACCTAATTAGTTATTGTTTTCACCTGTTCCTTGTTTGTTCCTTTCCTTTATATACCTTTGTTGAACCATGTTTGAGTTGCCAGGTTGTCTGTTCTGTTAAGACATTGTTTGGAGCCCTATTGAGTGCCACGCTTCTAGTCAGCTTGTTTTCCCTTTTTGAAAGTTTGATCATGGACTGCCTTTTGTTCTCCCTGGTTTAAGTTAAGTATTCTGCCTCTTTTTGTATTGGTTTTCTGTTTTGTTTTTTTTCCCCCCCATGTTTGTCTTGTGTCACTGTGTTTTCTCCTTTGTGTTCCCATTCATTGTTTCCCAAGTGTTCTTGTCTAGCTCCCTTGTGTTCATGTCTTGTTTCATACTCATGTTTATGTGTCTGTGTGGTCTGTTGCGTCTCCCCAGTTGTGTGTGACCCAGACTACTTCATGCCTTGACTCCCTTCTTGTGTTCATGTGTCTGTGTGGTCTGGTGCATCTCCCCAGGTGTGTGTGACCCAGACCCTCATGCCTTGTTCCCTGGTGTCCATGTCTTTGTTCCATGTTCATGTTTCATGTCCTTGCGTTTCCATGCCTTCATCTGTACCTCTTTAGCCTAGTTTCTGTTTTTTGTTTTTTGTCTTGTTTAGTTAAATAAAGTCTTGTTTTGAACCCTGAGTACCAGAGTGGGCGCATCATTGGTCCTAAAATTAAATAATTCCCGAAACCTGACAAACACATAAATACATGAGGGAAGAGCTGTGGTTAAAGGTTAAGTTTGAAATATTAGTTTAACAAACTTTTAATAAATGTTTTTTGTTTTTTTTTACTGAATTATTTTTGTTGTAGTTCCTATTTAACTAACATGATACTGTATATTTTAGGAGTGTAGCACAACAATTTGTGATGTTTTGTCATGTGACAGGAAAACCACAGGCATAAATAATAAAATAAATGACAGATTAATTTCATTTTGCTGCTTCAGATTCAGGCTCCTGTTGCTGTGCATGCTGCCTTACTGTCACCCTGTCATTGTATACTGGTACACATACAGGAGAGCTATTATTATTAATAGCTCAGCTTTCCCTACTGTGGCAAATCAAAATGCTATAAAAGGCCTAGATATACAGCTATATGTACATTTGTGAACTGTCTAAAACTCGAGTGTCTGACATAAATCAAAAAGCTGAAAGGCTCTCATTCTAATGTACTTTTGAGATGGTCCCTGACCTGAGTTATACAAAAGCCGAATTGTGCATTAAAAATAATGTCAAGGTTAATGCTTTACTGCACAACTATAATTTGCTAAAATAATGGAAAGTTAATAAGGATGAACCTCTACAAAGGTGTGAATATCAAACTTCACACTTTAAGATGAGTTAAGAAAACCTTTATTTGTCCCAAAATGGGGAAATTGCATTGTTGCAACAGCAAAGTACAAGTACACAGCAGAGTGCCAGAAGTAGCAAATATGTAAGATAAATAAGAAATTAAAAATATTTTATAAAATACTAGGTGGAATAAAACTATAAAGCTACAAAAACTATAAGTGTGTACAATGTGTGCCTGTGGTTGCCTGTGGTGCCTGTGGTTTTATGTCCTCAGGAGTGCCCCCTTCATCCCAAAAGTCCTGTCTCCTGAGGAGGTAGAGCTGGCTCAGGCCCTCCCTGTACAGTGCGTCTGAGTTATGAGTCCAGTCCAGTTTGTTGTTCAGGTGAACACCCAGTATGTTCACTGGTGAGAGCAGAGTAGACCAACGTCTGCAGAAGTCCACCAACATCTCCTTGGTCTTCCCCGCATTGAGGTGGTTCTGTTGACACCAGTCCACGAAGTCCTGTGTCAGTCCCCTGCATCGTCGTCAGTGATGAGCCCAGCAATCGCGGAGTTGTCGGAGAACTTCTGCAAAACACAGCCGTCCATGTTGTGTCTGAAGTCTGCAGTGTAGAGGGTGAAGAGGAAGGGGGCCAGGACAGTCCCTTGGAGAGTCCCCACACTGCAGGTCAGGATGTCAGACACACAGTCCCGGGCTCTCACAAATTGGGGTTGGTTTGTGAGGTAGTCCAGGATCCACATTGGCAGGTCAAACTCCAAACCAGTCTTCTCCATTTTGTCCCTCAAAAACAATGGCTGTGTGGTGTTGAATGTGCTGGAGGAGTCAAAGAACAGAATTATCACAGAGCTGCCAGGCTTCTCCAGGTGAGCCAGAGCATAGTGAAGCAGGAAGATGATGGCGTCCCCCACACCGATGCCGGGCTGGTAGGCTGTGCAGCCTGCTTGTGAATGAAGTAATTCCGAAATACTCTCAAATAGCAGGTACCATTTGCATTTCAAAGATGAATGTAGAAACAACAAATACTGGATCATTTAATTGCATGTGAAAGTTTGTTCTTGTCATTGAAACAATAGTTTCACACACACACACAAAATGTCTGCTCAGTTGTTATGGCTTAATTATTATGGAAACAGCTGATAGAAATTGAATTGTTAAACTTTTATTATATTTGGCTTTCATTTAGAAGCTCTATAAAAATAATAAAATTATAAGGAAAAAATAAAAATCCTACTTAAAAAAATTTGATGACATTGACAATCATTTCATATTACAATTCATATTCAAATCACACCATATGTACAGTGGGTACGGAAAGTATTCAGACCCCTTTAAATTTTTCACTCTTTGTGTCATTGCAGCCATTTGCCAAAATCAAAAAAGTTCATTTTATTTCTCATTAATGTACACTCAGCACCCCATCTTGACAGAAAAAAACAGAAATGTAGAAATTTTTGCAAATTTATTCAAAAAGAAAAACTGAAATATCACATGGTCATAAGTATTTAGACCCTGTGCTCAGTATTGAGTAGAAGCACCCTTTTGAGCTAGTACAGCCATGAGTCTTCTTGGGAATGATGCAACAAGTTTTTCACACCTGGATTTGGGGATCCTCTGCCATTCTTCCTTGCAGATCCTCTCCAGTTCTGTCAGGTTGGTGGACAGCCATTTTCAGGTCTCTCCAGAGATGCTCAATTGGGTTTAGGTCAGGGCTCTGGCTGGGCCAGTCAAGAACGGTCACAGAGTTGTTCCGAAGCCACTCCTTTGTTATTTTAGCTGTGTGCTTAGGCTCGTTGTCCTGTTGAAAGGTGAACCTTCGGCCCAGTCTGAGGTCCTGAGCACTCTGGAAGAGGTTTTCTTCCAGGATATCTCTGTACTTGGCCGCAATCATCTTTCCTTCAATGCAACCAGTCGTCCTGTCCCTGCAGCTGAAAAACACCCCCACAACATGATGCTCCCATCACCATGTTTCACTGTAGGGATTGTATTGGGCAGGTGATGAGCAGTGCCTGGTTTTCTCCACACATACCGCTTAGAATTAACGCCAAAAAGTTCAATCTTGGTCTCATCAGACCAGAGAATCTTATTTCTCATAGCCTGGGAGTCCTTCATGTGTTTTTTGGCAAACTCTGTGCGGGCTTTCATGTGTCTTGCACTGAGGAGAGGCTTCCGTCGGGCCACTAAGCCATAAAGCCCCGACTGGTGGAGGGCTGCAGTGATAGTTGACTTTGTGGAACTTTCTCCCATCTCCCTACTGCATCTCTGGAGCTCAGCCACAGTGATCTTTGGGTTCTTCTTTACCTCTCTCACCAAGGCTCTTCTCCCACGATTGCTCAGTTTGGCTGGACGGCCAGGTCTAGGAAGAGTTCTGGTCGTCCCAAACTTTTTCCATTTGAGGATTATGGAGGCCACTGTGCTCTTAGGAACCTTGAGTGCTGCAGAAATTCTTTTGTAACCTTGGCCAGATCTGTGCCTTGCCACAATTCTGTCTCTGAGCTCCTTGGGCAGTTTTCCTTCGACCTCGTGATTCTCATTTGCTCTGACATGCACTGTGAGCTGTAAGGTCTTATATAGACAGGTGTGTGCCTTTCCTAATCAAGTCCAATCAGTTTAATTAAACACAGCTGGACTCCAATGAAGGAGCAGAACCATCTCAAGGAGGATCAGAAGAAATGGACAGCATGTGAGTTAAATATGAGTGTCACTGCAAAGGGTCTGAATACTTCTGACCATGTGATATTTCAGTTTTTCTTTTGTAATAAATTTGCAAAAATTTCTACATTTCTGTTTTTTTCTGTCAAGATGGGGTGCTGAGTGTACATTAATGAGAAATAAAATGAACTTTTTTGATTTTGGCAAATGGCTGCAATGACACAAAGAGTGAAAAATTTAAAGGGGTCTGAATACTTTCCGTACCCACTGTATACAGTTATAATGTGAGGTCATGATCACACCGACCTTTGTTTGCCACACACACAAATATATATAAATAAATAAAATAGTTACAAGTGCAAAAGATTTGCTTTTGTTCACTTTGCCTGGTTGGTGTGATGCATCAGTGCTTTATTGGGAGCAATTTATGTGATTGTTATCTTTGCCGGCTAAACAATAAACCCTCCTTTGTAGTTACATATTTTTCTCTCTCTGGTTCTGTCTTTGTTTATCCCTTTCTGTGTCTCACTCATTCCCCCCACCCCACCCACCACCATTAGATTCTGTCGTGTGTGTGTGTGTGTGTGTGTGTAGATATAAATAGATCCTCTTACCAAGCTGAATTGATTAATTGCATGTTGAGGCCCAGAGTGGCATTTTGAGAGGCCACTGCTGCAAGAGAAAAGAATCATTAAGATTTCACTTTTATGTTAATTGACACATGCACACACACCAATAGCATAAGATTTTTTCTTTAGCAGTGGATTCAGATTCAGTGAATAAGGAGAATCACAGACAAAGGTACACACACATATATAATGTAATCAAGATGCCTGACAACTGCAGTACTTAGAGGCTTGGAGAGAGGGAATAAAAGAAACCACCTGCCTCAATTAGCTCGAGGATGGAGTGGTATATGAGGAAGGCAATGAGTGTGTGAGGAAGAGATGAGATGAAGAATGAGCATGTAGGTGGAGTGAGGCTGGAGGGAGACATTTATTGAATAAGAGAGCACCAGCAGAACAGACAGCAAAGTGGGAGCAGAAGGTAAAGAGAGATGTTTGTGGGTGGAGAGTGTGTGCAAAGAGGGGATTTTGAAGGGTAATACTGATGCTTCTAGATTTAGAGGAAAGTTGCTGCTTTCGAGTAGTCTGGTATTCAGACTATCCATCCATCCATCCATCCATCTTCTACCGCTTATCCGGGGCCGGGTCGCGGGGGCAGTAGCCGAATCAGGGATACCCATACTTCCTTCTCCCTGGACACTTCCTCCAGCTCTTCCGGGGGGACACCAAGGCGTTCCCAGGCCAGCCGGGAGACATAGTCCCTCCAGCATGTCCTGCTTCTTCCCCGGGGCCTCCTCCCGGTGGGACATGCCCGGAACACCTCCCCAGGAAGGCGCCCAGGAGGCATCCGAAACAGATGCCCGAGCCACCTCAACTGACTCCTCTCGATGTGGAGGAGCAGCGGCTCTACTCCGAGCTCCTCCCGGGTGACCAAGCTCCTCACCCTATCTCTAAGGGAGCGCCCGGCCACCCTGCGGAGGAAGCTCATTTCAGCCGCTTGTATCCGCGATCTCGTTCTTTCGGTCATGACCCAGAGCTCATGACCATAGGTGAGAGTAGGAACGTAGATTGACCGGTAAATCGAGAGCTTCGCCTTCCGGCTCAGCTCCTTCACCACAACGGACCGGTACACCGACCGCATTACTGCTGCCGATGCCCCGATCCGTCTGTCAATCTCACGTTCCGTCCTTCCCTCACTCGTGAACAAGACCCCGAGATACTTAAACTCCTCCACTTGAGGCAGGATCTCTCCCCTGGCCTGGAGATGGCAACAGGGGAGAGCAGACTACACTGAGGTGATTTAGCTTCCTCTTTGTTATCCCATCTGACAGAGAAAACCAAACTGAAACCAGAAAACATCATTCAAAATCACAATAATTATAATAACTAACTTTTCCATGACATTGTTGCCCGTAGAAAAAAACCCATAACCATAACTCAGGGGAACTTGAAAGGCTTTTCTGATCCTCCAGCACAAAAGTCAATTGTCTGACTATAGCTTATATTTTATTTACTTGAAGAATTATTATCTGCAGAGTCTCACAGTGAAAATTAAAAGTAATTCCCATCTCAATCCAAGAATGCAGCTTTAAGAGGGAATGGACTCACATCTCCTGCATGAAAGTGTTGTTCACCTCAGTCAAACCTTCCCTAGTGTAACGGCTGTTACCGTAGAAAAAGGTAGAACATTGTTCACTCAAACGTGTGTTATATTGGAATATAATCAAGCAATCAAATATGTTCATTACAAAACGTACAGTGGGTACGGAAAGTATTCAGACCCCTTTAAATGTTTCACTCTTTGTGTCATTGCAGCCATTTGCCAAAATCAAAAAAGTTCATTTTATTTCTCATTAATGTACACTCAGCAGCCCATCTTGACAGAAAAAAACAGAAATGTAGAAATTTTTGCAAATTTATTCAAAAAGAAAAACTGAAATATCACATGGTCATAAGTATTCAGACCCTGTGCTCAGTATTGAGTAGAAGCACCCTTTTGAGCTAGTACAGCCATGAGTCTTCTTGGGAATGATGCAACAAGTTTTTCACACCTGGATTTGGGGATCCTCTGCCATTCTTCCTTGCAGATCCTCTCCAGTTCTGTCAGGTTGGATGGTGAACGTTGGTGGACAGCCATTTTCAGGTCTCACCAGAGATGCTCAATTGGGTTTAGGTCAGGGCTCTGGCTGGGCCAGTCAAGAACGGTCACAGAGTTGTTCCGAAGGCACTCCTTTGTTATTTTAGCTGTGTGCTTAGGGTCATTGTCCTGTTGAAAGGTGAACCTTCGGCCCAGTCTGAGGTCCTGAGCACTCTGGAAGAGGTTTTCTTCCAGGATATCTCTGTACTTAGCTGCATTCATCTTTCCTTCAATTGCAACCAGTTGTCCTGTCCCTGCAGCTGAAAAACACCCCCACAACATGATGCTCCCACCACCATGTTTCACTGTAGGGATTGTATTGGGCAGGTGATGAGCAGTGGCTGGTTTTCTCCACACATACCGCTTAGAATTAACGCCAAATAGTTCAATCCTGGTCTCATCAGACCAGAGAATCTCATTTCTCATAGTCTGGGAGTCCTTCATGTGTTTTTTGGCAAACTCTATGCAGGCGTTCATGTGTCTTGCACTGAGGAGAGGCTTCCGTCGGGCCACTCTGCCATAAAGCCCGAACTGGTGGAGGGCTGCAGTGATAGTTGAGTTTGTGGAACTTTCTCCCATCTCCCTACTGCATCTCTGGAGCTCAGCCACAGTGATCTTTGGGTTCTTCTTTACCTCTCTCACCAAGGCTCTTCTCCCACGATTATTCAGTTTGGCTGGACGGCCAGGTCTAGGAAGAGTTCTGGTCGTCCCAAACTTTTTCCATTTGAGGATTATGGAGACCACTGTGCTCTTAGGAACCTTAAGTGCTGCAGAATTTCTTTTGTAACCTTGGCCAGATCTGAGCCTTGCCACAATTCTGTCTCTGAGCTCCTTGGACAGTTCCTTCGACCTCATGATTCTCATTTGCTCTGACATGCACTGTGAGCTGTAAGGTCTTATATAGACAGGTGTGTGCCTTTCCTAATCAAGTCCAATCAGTTTAATTAAACACAGCTGGACTCCAATGAAGGAGCAGAACCATCTCAAGGAGGATCAGAAGAAATGGACAGCATGTGAGTTAAATATGAGTGTCACTGCAAAGGGTCTGAATACTTATGACCATGTGATATTTCAGTTTTTCTTTTTTAATAAATGTGCAAAAATTTCTACATTTCTGTTTTTTTCTGTCAAGATGGGGTGCTGAGTGTACATTAATGAGAAATAAAATGAACTTTTTTGATTTTGGCAAATGGCTGCAATGACACAAAGAGTGAAAAATTTAAAGGGGTCTGAATACTTTCCGTACCCACTGTATCTACATTGGCAGTTTAGTTGCACAGGAATGTTTTAGGAAAGAGGGTTGGCTGATTGTCCTCATGAAGTCAAGCAAAAATTTCCACAATATTATAGTAACACAAAATCTATATACAATAACAGTTTACATCAAACCTTTACGTCAGTTTCTAAGTAGGGATTCATTATAGCGTAACACATGCCGTGCTGTAATACAAATGATGAACAGTCGCGGTAAAAGTGGCAACTTACTGCAGCAGTGAATGACGTGTTGTGTTTATAAAATTCTAGGTGGAATAAAACTATAAAGCTACAAAAAATATAAGTGTGTACAATGTGTGCCTGTGGGTATGTGGTTGCCTGTGGTGCCTGTGGTTTTATCTCCTCAGGAGTGCCCCCTTCACCCCAAAAGTCCGCAGTCTCCTCAGGAGGTAGAGCTGGCTCTGGCCCTTCCTGTACAGTGCGTCTGAGTTATGAGTCCAGTCCAGTTTGTTGTTCAGGTGAACACCCAGGTACTTATAAGAGTCCACTCTCTCAATGTCCATTCCCTGGATGTTCACTGGTGAGAGCAGAGTAGACCAACGTCTGCAGAAGTCCACCAACACCTCCTTGATCTTCCCCGCGTTGAGGTGGTTCTGCTGACACCAGTCCACGAAGTCCTGCGTCAGTCCTCTGCGTCGTCGTCACTGACGAGCCCAGCAATCACGGAGTCGTCGGAGAACTTCTGCAGAACACAGCCATCCATGTTGTGTCTGAAATCTGCAGTGTAGAGGGTGAAGAGGAAGGGAGCCAGGACAGTCCCCTGGAGAGTCCCCACACTGCAGGTCAGGATGTCAGACACACAGTCCCGGGCTCTCACAATCCCTAGTACACTAGAGATGTAGGAATCCCAAGTGACAGCATCATCAGAGTGAAGGAACACGAGAAACTCAAGAAATACCAAGGGTTGAAAGAAGTGCTAGGAAGTGCTAGAAAAGATGTGGAAGGTGAAGGCACTTGGGGCTGTGAACCCCACACTGGGAGTGGCTGCAACAGATCCCAGAAACAACATTTGATATCAGTCTAGAAGTGCGCAGTCTTAGGGACAGCTGAGATACTGCACAGGACTTTTAAGCTCACAGGCCTCTGGTAGAGGACCTGAGCTTGGAGGAGAAAAAGACTGCCCACAGGTACATAAGTCAGCATATCTAGTCATCAGAAACCCTGAGTTGACATGACAAGTCATGTTCACTCAAAGAGACTGCTGGCTCAATATGATAAAGCAGAACAAGGTGTTTTGATTAATTTTAATCCCGAACACAAAGGCTGTTATTGGAGGTCTAGAAAGTGTTTTGGAAATGTCCTGGACAAACGATATACAGCTTATTGACATTGGACTTGGGGCTTTGAGAATAATATAATTTCACTAAAACGGGTAGGGTTGAGGTCAGCTGCAGAGTTAGGGAAAAATTAATTAGCGCTCTCCAGAAAGAAAGAAACACAACTGTGGTTTTGTTGTCAACATAGAAAAGCTACTGGTATTTTGGCTCTGCCTCTTGTAGATGTTTTACTTTTTAATAACTGCCAGCTTGACTCTGCTGCAGACTCCCTACTGAGTAAGCCATATTCACAATTATATACTGCTGTCTCATTCTCTCTCACACACATACACAGCTCTGCATTACACAGAGGCAGGGAGGGAATTAAAATAAGATGGAGAGAAGAATGGTAGGATCTTTGTAGACTTCCATAATAAGGACATTTTGCAATTTGTGATTTCTTCATGGGTCTAATGTGGGATTTGATCTGGTTCTGTGCACAGACAGTAGTTACATTCACCGTTGTACAGTAGCAAAAACAGCTTCCACATGGGGAGAATCCATTGCAGTAAACAAGCAGTTGATGTTTTTTTTTGTCAAACTTGTTTAATTCTGTCTTCTTCTGAGTGCAGTTTTCCATACCAGCGCACACATTCAGGGACGTCTCATAAGACTACAGAACTTTTCAGGTTCTTTGATGAGTAAAACCAGTGGGAGTGCAGTTTACAATGTAACCGTTTAAAAACACAATGTTTTATTGTGTATCCTGCAAAATGTTTGGGGAAATATAAATTATTGATAAAAATGTCCTGCTTACTTCAAGAAATAAAGTTCTACTGGCATGAATGTCCATTGTATTACAATTTGTTTGTGTTAGGTATACTGGCATTGACAAGCTGGCCAAGTGTACAGTATGTGCGTTCTTTTCAGTTGACTCTAAAACTGTGACTATTTTTTTTTCTAAACAGGTGGTTGACTTTAACTTATTTTGGTTTAACGTTATTTTGGATTTGGATTTGCTGGAGCTAGTGTGCATAGGTAAAATGTAGATATGTTTGGCTTGGGCTGCTCTCCACAATTTTGATAAATTATTACACCAAGTTATACTTGCTTGCAAGCTGACATTGCTCATCTATTTACCCTGCTCAAACTTTGCGCCGAAGCCAAATGTCTAATAAAATCAAAACCATCGAAGGCTATGTTAGCCAAGCTAACGCTAGCAGTAGCAGCTCCAGTGATCCCGCCGCCAAGCTAGACAAGCCACTGGACAAAACTTATGCAATGTGTATGGAACTGTGCAAGGACATGTCAGAATCAACAATGCTTTTGAAACCAGGTTCCAGTCACGCCTTGCTGTGCAGACCGACCTGCAGAACCACATGGCCAATCAGGACCAGCCTATGAGCGATCTTGCAGTTTACACAGCATTAAGATTGTCAGCCTACAGGAAGGGGCCGAAGAAGGTAGACCAACTGACTTTGCTTCCCAACTAATTCCCAAACTGATGGGTAAAGAGCACTTCTTGCACTCAGTGAAAGTTGATTGCATCCACTTCTCCCCTCAACCCAGCTAGCTGCATGTGCCAAGCCATGCATCATCTGGGCCTGCATTAATCACTTTCATGTGAAGGAGCTAAGCTTATGCCGCAGCAGACAACAACCCATGAAGTACACAGGGAACAAAGTCCGGATCTCCCCAGACTACACCACCAAGGTGATGACCCAACGTCATGCTTCCTGAGACGAAATTCAAGCCCTGTGAGACAGAGGAATCAAGCACACCTTACGCTATCCAGCCAGGCTCCACACAATAAACCCATACTTGATGTTATTCATGGAACTGTAACTGTTGATTGTAGGCCGTGAGCGCCGCATACTGCGCTCTGTACGGACTGTAGTTAATATTTTATTTCAGATATTTAACACAGCTGTGTAGTACTGTTAGTTCTCAGGTCTTTTAAGTTTTTAAAACTAAACTGGTGCTGAATTATTTCCTTAATCTCAATAGTTGTTTTTTATAGCACTCAGTGGTATCATGTGGTTTAAAATAGGCTATTTTCATGTTGCGGAGGGGGTCAGGGAGGGTTGTGCTATGGATAGATGTTAGTTCAGTAAGCTCCTACTCTGATGACAAGGGCATGTCACACATAAGTTTCAGGGAGAAGTGGGGAGAGAATCAAATATAGATGATTCCAATTTCGTTAAGAAAGTCTTTAATCCTCTGCGGCCTAAGGGTGTTTTGGGGTGCTGGACAAGTTTTGACATGCCCTGACATTTGTGCTTTTTTCAGTTGCTTTTAAACATATTAATGGCTAAAGTCTGATAACACTGTAATTAGCACAAACTGGGCTACAATAATATGTGAGCAGCAAGTTTATACATGGTTTTGTTTTTGAGAAAACAGAGTTTATGCATGGTTAGTGAAAATGAAATGCATCTTGTAGCCTAGAAATCTATCTTGTAGCCCTGTTAGCTTCAAAATGATGTAAAAGTCAATTTGTTCACTCATTCACACAAGACAATACACTGATTAGACTTTTCTAAGACACTTTTTGTTTTGAAAAGACATATGCAGGAAGGTGTGTCTGATCATGAATAATCATGTGATTTACCTGAAAAGACAAAGACCCAAACAATGAGCTGCATAATGAGCCTTTCAGTCAGGCTGAGAGGGAATTACTGCAATGCAATGCAGATGCAAACGTTTGTCATCTAAGTTGTGTTTACCTCTGAGGACAAAGATGCCCTCAGTCTTTTTAAATGTATATATATATTTATATTTATGTTATATTTATATTATATATATTTATGTTATGTTATATATGTTTTATATATATATATATACACACATAAAAAAAAAAAAAATTCCCTTCTCACCCCTATGGGTGGTGTGTGTGTCTTCCTCAATCTCGGGTCCTCTACCAGAGGCCTGGGAGTTTGAGGGTTCTTCGCAGTATCTTAGCTGTTCCTAGCACTGCGCTCTTCTGGACTGAGATCTCTGATGTTGTTCTTGGGATCTGTTAGAGCCACTCTCCCAGTTTGGGGGTCACAGCCCCGAGGGTGCCGATTACCACGGGGACCACTGTTGTCTTCACCTTCCACATCTTTTCTAGTTCTTCTTTAAGCCCTTGGTATTTCTCCAGCTTCTCATGTTCCTTCTTTCTGATGTTGCTGTCACTTGGGATCGCTACATCTACCACTATGGCTTTCTTCTGTTGTTTGTCCACCACTACTATGTCCGGTTGGTTAGCCATCACCTGTTTGTCGGTCTGTATCTGGAAGTCCCACAGGATCTTAGCTCGGTCATTCTCCCTCACCTTTGGAGGCGTGTCCCATTTTGACCTTGGGACCTCCAGCCCATACTCGGCACAGATGTTCCTGTACACTATGCCGGCCACTTGGTTATGGCGTTCCATGTACGCTCTGCCTGCTAGCATCTTACAATCTGCTGTTATGTGCTGGATTGTTTCAGGGGCATCTTTGCATAGCCTGCACCTGGGGTCCTGCCTGGTGTGGTAGACCCCGGCCTCTATCGATCTTGTGCTCAGGGCCTGTTCTCGTGCCGCTACGATTAGTGCCTCTGTGCTGTCTTTCAGTCCAGCTTTTTCCAGCCACCGGTAGGACTTTTCGATATCAGCCACTTCTTGTATCTGTCGGTGGTACATGCCGTGCAGGGGTTTGTCCTGCCATAATGGTTCTTGCTCTTCTTCCTCTGCATCGGGCTTCTGTTGCCTGAGATATTCACTGAGTATTCCGTCGCTTGGGGCCATCTTCCTGATGTACTCATGGATCTTGGCCGTTTCATCTTGGATGGTGGCTCTGACGCTCACCAGTCCCCGGCCTCCTTCCTTCCTCTTAGCGTACAGTCTCAGGATGCTGGATTTGGGGTGAAGTCCTCCATGCATTGTGAAGAGCTTCCTTGTCTTGATATCAGTGGCTTCTATGTCCTCTTTTGGCCAGCTTATTATGCCAGCGGGGTATCTGATGACCGGCAGGGCGTAGGTGTTGATGGCTTGGACCTTGTTCTTCCCATTTAGCTGACTTCTTAGGACTTGCCTTACTCTCTGTAGGTATTTGGCTGTGGCTGCTTTCATTGCGGCTTCTTCTTGGTTCCCATTTGCCTGTGGGATTCCAAGGTATTTGTAGCTCCCCTCAACATCCGCTATGCTGCCTTCTGGGAGTTCAACTCCTTCAGTCCTGACAACCTTCCCTCTCTTTGTTATCATTCGACCACACCTGTCCAGTCCGAATGACATTCCAATGTCGTTGCTGTATATCCTGGTGGTGTGGATCAGTGAGTCGATGCCTCGCTCAGTCCTGGCATACAGCTTGATGTCATCCATGTACAGGAGGTGGCTGATGGTTGCCCCATTTCGCAGTCGGTATCCGAAGCCAGTCTTAGCGATGATCTGGCTGAGGGGGTTCAGGCCTATGCAGAACAGCAGCGGGGACAGAGCATCTCCTTGGTAGATGCCGCACTTGATGGAGACTTGTGCTATCAGCTTGAGGCTGGCTACTAGGGTTGTTTTCCACAGTCCCATTGAGTTCCTTATGAAGGTTATTAGGGTCCTATTGATGTTGTACAGCTCCAGGCATTCCAGGATCCATGTGTGAGGCATTGAGTCGTAGGCTTTCTTGTAGTCAATCCAGGCAGTGCACAGGTTGGTCTGTCTGGTCTTACAGTCTCGAGCGACCGCTTTATCCACCAGTAGTTGGTGTTTGTCCTTACCCATTCCTTTCTGGGCCCCGCTCATGTATTGAGCCATGTGCCTACTCATCTTAGCCGCTATGATGCCCGACAGGAGCTTCCATGTTGTGCAGAGGCAGGTTATCGGACGGTAGTTGGATGGGACTGCTCCCTTATAGGGGACCTTCAGGATCAGGACTGTCCTGCCTTCAGTTAGCCACTCTGGGTGAGTCCCATCCATCAGCAGCTGGTTCATTTGAGCTGCCAGGCGCTCATGGAGGGCAGTTAGCTTCTTTAGCCAGTAGGTGTGGATCATGTCAGGCCCCGGTGCTGTCCAGCTCTTCATGTTGAAGACCCTTTCTCGGATATCTGCCGTTGCGATGGTTACTGGTTCCTGTTCAGGGAGGTTACTGTGGTCTGCTCTCAGGTCTGTCAGCCACTGGGCATTGGTGTTATGTGATGCCTCCCTCTCCCATATGTTTTCCCAGTAATGTTCAGTCTCCAGCCTTGGTGGGTCTGCCCTCGTGTTACTGCCCTCCCACTGAGAGTACACCTTGGATGGTTCGGTGGAGAACATCCTGTTTATTCTCCGTGTTTCTATTTCTCTGGTGTACCTCTTCAGGCATGTGGCCAGGGCTGTGAGTCATTGTTTGGCAGTCTCCAGGGCCTCTGGTATGGACAGCCTGCTGTATTTTTTACCCAACTTCATCCCCCTTCTCTGCAGTTCTGATAGTTGGCTGACTTCTCTCCGTGTTGCCCTTATTTTTGCCTCTAACCTCCTTCTCCAAGCAGGGTGCTGCTCCTTGGTGGTGGAATGTATTTTGTGGCCAAGCATCTCAAGGATCACTGTTGCCGTGGTGTATATCAGCTTGTTGGTCTCGGTGATGGTCACAGTGGGGATTGTTCGTAATACTGCATTCACATCTTCTAGTAGACTTTCAGAGAGTACTTCACTTAGTCTTGGTAACCGGCTGCGGAGGTTCCAGGTGTCCATCTTGCCTACGATCTTCACTCTCAGGTCAGCTCTTGTGTTGAGTGTGTCGGGGCTTGTCATTGGGGTTTGATACCCAATCTCGGGTGGGGGTGGTGTTTTTTCCCCCCTGACCTGGCGTCCTGGCTCCCCCTTGCCGTAGCATTTGTGTTGTATTTCTTCAATCTCTAGTTGTGATAGCAGCTGCCGTTTGCGGATGTTGGAACACTGAGCTACTAGATGCTTTGGCCCTAGTGTGGATGGTGGGTTTCGGAGTTTCCATAGGTCCCACATCCTCTTCATGTAGCCCCTATCGCTGGGGTTACTCATGTAGTAGCATTCCAGGGCCAGGTAAATATGGGCACGCTCCCGAGAAATGGCATAAAATGTCAACCTTCATCATAGAATTTACTCACCTTTTCTGCGCATTTGGATGATGGCACTTTGCGTGGGTGAAGAAGCGCTTTGTATGTTCCAGACAGCGACGAAGAGTTTACTTTGTCCTCAGAGGAAAAACGCGACTTAGATGACGAACGTTTTGCATCTGCATTGTATTGCACTAATTCCCTTTCAGCCACATTCCTGACTGAAAGGCTCATTATGCGGGTCTTTGTCTTCTCAGGTAAATCACAGACACACCTTCCTGTATATGACCTTTCTAAACAAAAAGTGTCTTAGAAAATTTAAATCAGTGTATTGTTTTCTGTGAATGAGTGAACGATGATTTTCACATAATTTTGAAGCAAACACTACACTACAAGATGCATATCTCAAAAGTCTTGTGGACAAATGTTCTATTTGTGTTTTATGGCCTTATTTCAGTGACTTAAAAAGGATGCATGAATGCTGTTTTCTCAAAAACACAATCATGTATAAACTTGCTGCTCACATATTATTGTAGCCCAGTTTGTGCTGATTACAGTATTATCAGACTTTAGCCATTAATATGTTTAAAAGAAACTGAAAAAAGCACAAATGTCAGGGCTGTCAGGGCATGTCAAAACTTGTCCAGGGCCCCATAACACCCTTAGACCCCAGAGGGTTAATCCCTTTTTTTAGGCTCGAACTGGCAACAGTCGATTGCTGTAGTGTCATCAGACCCTCTGTAATGTTCAGGAGGAGTTTGATAGTTGGTTTGGTAACACATGCATGCAGAAGGGGTTGTCAATTTTTTGATTAAGTTTTCATTGTATATTTCTGTGGAGCCATGAATTTTAGCATTATAAATGAGGTCTCAGTGTGATGATTGCATTGTAGAGGCTTTATCACCACCACCACAGTCATTAATTATCTCTGTTTTGAAGCAGTTGCTTCCTGTTGCTGTAAAATATTTAAGTCAGACTAAACCATTGAAATTCATCATGTCTTGTTGACACTTCGATTTGGTTAATAAATTTTAGTTAATATGCATCTGTCCATTTGCTAGACTGTGTTTTCATCAACTTTTTTTCAACTGTTTATAAATGTGTGCACAGCACCAAATGTGTGCACAGCACCCTTTCCACTACACTACCACTATTACTGCCATTTTCTTCAATCACATTCAATCATATTCCATTACATCCCATTGCTGACTAGGTGACGTTCGATGCTACATTCCTCTCCCTGCTAGCTGAAATATCACCCATGTTTCCCTTTGGTGCATTATCACCATTATCCCAAGACTAAGACACACAACTGCTGGCACATTAAAACTCAAACTTGTTGGTCATACAAGTACACACAAGGCCTCCACACTAAGCTCCTGCTGCTGGACTAGTCCATTTGTGCGTACTATGTCTGGGAAAAAAATATAAATGTAATGCAGCATTTAGCTGCTGACCGTAATTACACAATTTCAAAGCGACTGGTAACAATAAAAAATGCTTGTATGCATACATATACAAACACACATTTCCCTTAATACCCTCTGCTATGTCAATTTCAGTGTATACATAACCACATATAACTAGCATGAAAGAAGCCCGTACACGTGTGTATGTAAGCTTGACACAAAATTTAAAGGGATAGAAATAAGAATAAAAAAGAGGTGTGGTTTCAACTACTATATGTTCTAAGAGACAATATACTGTAGAAAATAGTGTAGCAAAAGGAAAACCCCACTTTGATTTGCACTCACACATTCCAAGAGTTAGGTTATTTACCCTTATTAGTCCCACAATGGGGAAATTGCATTACCCACACAAAGTGCACGCACACAGCAGTGAACACACACCCAGAGCTGTGGGCAGCCATTTCAGCGGAAACCTCAACCCTTCTCTTCTGGTCTCTGTTGGTTGTGAAATTATCAGACTCATTCTTCAGATTTACAAATTGATAATTGCATTCATATAAACTGAACAGCTAGTCCCCAAAAACGACTTGGTGCTCCGAGGAGAAGAGAAGTGATAAATTCAAAATCTCATGCAGTGATAGAACTTTTCATATTTTCTGTGACTAGCCAAGCAAATCACTGACTGTGGGTATGTTTGAAAATCCCCAAATCTTTGTTTATCCATCCATCTATCATCTTCCACTTATCCGGGGCTGGGTCGCGGGGGCAGCAGCCTAAGCAGGGATGTCCAGAATTCCTTTTCTCTGGACATTTCCTCCAGCTCTTCTGGGGGGACACAGAGACATTCCCAGGCCAGCCGAGTGACATAGTCCTGGAACACATCCCTAGGGAGGCTCCCAGGAAGCATCCAGGTACAGATGCCCAACACCTCAGCTGGCTCCTGCCTGATATGGAGGAGCAGTGGCTCTACTCCGAGCTCCTCCTGGGTGCCAAATCATTGTTTTACATTTTATATTTTTTATGGTATATATACACATTGCATTTTTCTCAAAACAGAAGTGTTGGGTAAGAGGACAAAGCTTTAAAAAATTGGGAAGCTAGGAACCAAAGAGAAAGAGTGGCAGCTACAAATGCCTGCTGACATCAGCCACTTTCAGAGACAAATTACATTGTTGAACTATTTTCTTCCCCCTCATTCATTACAGCTCTCCACAGAATAACAACAAATTAATGGCTGCTGTACAAAATCTATGTTCCACTAAATGTGTCAACATGGCCTTCACTATTGAATGCCCAATGCCTCACTCTATAGCCATGCATTGAGCCAAACTACACCATAATGCGTTTCATTTCACCCAGCATAATGCTCATTGGCAATTGTTAAATTCCATAGAGAAACAAATTTCCCACAATGATAAAGTTATGAGGTGGATATTGCAAAGTGCAAACACACAGTTGGTCCGCAACATTAGCCTGCTGATATATGTTGCCATACTATACCTATTACAGCTTTTAAGAGACTTAAGATATCCTGAAGTTAGTACATCCTTGCTGTGTTATGGGATTTTTTTAGTCGCTACTACTACTTTTTAGTTGCTACTCTAATCACTATATGCTTAATTTTTCTTTAATTTTTCTCAGATAAATCTTTTCAATGTTGTGTGTGTCACGGATCGGCCAGGCTCCCTCCGCAGACAATCACAACGATCCACTTCACCTGAGTCCTAATCTAGATCACCAGCACCTCATCACCACAGTCATCTAGCCACATATAAAAGCACAATCCACATTTCCCTCCTGGTCCGATCTCGTATACACGACGTGGACCTTACTCCTACGAATCAAGAGCTAAGCTAATCCTTCTGGTTACTATCCCTTGTTACCAGTCTCCTGTTTCTGTTCCCATTTCCGTGATCAGCGTGCTCTCTGTTCCAATAAACGTATGAGTGACTTCACTGACCTCTGTGTCCACCTGCATATATTACAGAAGATCGGCCCTGCAAAATAATAATAATAATAATAATAATACATTTTATTTCATGGCGCCTTTCAAACACTCAAGGTCACCTTACAGAGAGAAAAAGGAAGCATACAGCATGAAATACATAGAGTGCATTAAAACAACAATAAAATCAACAATGCATAAACAGAGGGCCAGAATGTAAAGGCAAAAGTGCGTAGCATCCAGGAAGTGGGCGTTGTACAGCAAGAGCAAATTGAAACACAGAAACCCAGATGACAGAACAACAAATATGAAACAATATGAGACAATATGAAATAGGCGGAGGGTGGTAGAACATCACGGGCTGCTTTGAGAAGTTAAGACAGTTAGGTGGAAAACGCTATACGGAACAGATACGTTTTGAGTGATGATTTAAAAGTTGATAAGTCCGGAGACGACCGGATGTGATGAGGGAGAATGTTCCAAAGGCGGGGCGCAGTGTGGCTGAAGGATCTAGCGCCCATGGTGGCCAGGCGCACTGTAGGGGTGCAGAGGAGAGTGGAACTGGAGGAACGGAGAGTACGAAGCGGAGAATAGATGTGAAGTAGATCAGTGATGTATGGTGGGGCAATGGTAGGGCTTTGTAGGTGAGAAGGAGGATTTTATAGTTTATACGGAAGGACACAGGGAGCCAGTGAAGTTGTTTAAGGACAGGGGTAATATGATGTGAGAATGGAGTTCTGGTGATGATGCGGGCAGCAGAGTTCTGGACAAGTTGAAGTTTATGAAGTGATTTGAGAGGTAGACCAGTGAGGAGTGAGTTACAGTAATCCAAACGAGAGGTGACAAAGGCATTAACGAGTATGGCCGTGCTATTGATGGTGAGTGAAGAACGGATGCGGTTTATGTTACGGAGATGGGTGTAGGCCGACCGGGTAGTGGTATTGATATGCTGAGTGAAGGAGAGAGTACCGTCTAGGATGACACCCAGGCTTTTAACTTGGGGGGAGGGGAGGACAGTATTGTTGTCAATTAAAATGGAGAAGGTGCTGGTTTTAGAAAGGGTGGATTTGGTGCCCACGAGGAGAATTTCAGTTTTGTCGGGGTTGAGTTTCAAAAAGTTATGGGTGAACCAGGATTTGATATTATGTAAGCAGGTAAGGAGGGAGGGAGGGGGGAGGGTAGAAGATGGAGCAGCAGAGAGGTAGAGCTGGGTGTCGTCTGCGTAACAGTGGAAATTGATGTTATGTTGCCTAAAGATATGTCCGAGAGGAAGGAGATAAATAATGAAGAGGTTGGGCCCCAGGACAGAGCCCTGGGGCACGCCACAACTGACAGTAGAGGGCTGGGAGTGGAAGTTCTGGAGATGGACGGACTGGGTGCGGTCAGAGAGGTAGGAGGTGAACCATGAGAGGACCGAGCCGGCTATGCCGATGGAAGCAAGGCGATGGAGGAGAATATTGTGCGAGATGGTGTCAAAAGCTGCAGTTAGGTCAAGGAGGATGAGGATGGAGACAAGGCCAGAGTCTGCGGCTACTAGGAGGTCGTTGGTGATTTTGACCAGGGCAGTTTCAGTGCTGTGAAGATGGCGGAAACCAGATTGAAAGTGTTCGTATAAGCTATTGGCGGCAAGGTGGGTATGGACCTGGTGGTGGACAACTTTTTCAAGAATTTTAGAGAGGAACGGGAGATTGGAGATAGGGCGGAAGTTGTTAAGGTTTGCAGGATCGAGGCCAGGTTTTTTTAGGATTGGTGTGATGATGGCTGTCTTGAGTGATGGGGGTACGATACCAGAACTGAGGGAAGTGTGAATAATGTGGGTAAGATGAGGAAGGAGAGAGGGGAGACAGAGCTTGACGAGGTTGGTTGGTAGGGGGTCAAGTTTGCAGGTTGAGGGTTTGGATTTGAGGATCAGTGAAGAGATAACCGTGGTGGGTGGAATGATAAAACTCGAAAGCAGGGAGGATACTGATAGACAGGGTAGGGTACAGTGGAGGCAGTTCGCAGTGTCACAGATGGGGGGAAATTGCTGGTGTATATTTTCGATTTTTGATGAGAAGAAATCCAGGAAGTTATTGCACAAGGTGGTGGAGAGTGAGGGGAAGAGAGGAGTATCGGGAGGGCCCAATAAATTTTTGACAGTGGAGAACAGGGGACGCGTGGAGCCAGAGGCGGATACAATAAGAGAGGCATAGAAGTCAGATTTTGTTTGGGTAATGGTTTGCTTGTACTTCAGTATGTGGTTTAGGTATAAGTCCTTGTGGGTGGATGAACCAGTTTTTTTGAAGAGACGTTCAAGGCGACGGGCTTGGGTTTTGAGGAGGCGGAGTTCGGGGGTGTACCATGGAGCAGAGTGCGTGAAGGATACAGATCTAGTTTTGAGTGGGGCGAAGGTGTCGAGTAGATTTCGTAGCTCACGGTTGAAATTGGATAACATGTTGGAGAGGGACGGTGTATAATTAGAACATGAAAGGTTGTTGAGAGCAGCAGTGAAGGAGGGGAGGTCGATGTTCTTTAAGTTACGGAAGGTGATGGTGCGGGAGAGGTGGGTTTTGAAGATAGGTAGTTTGGAGTTAAAGCAGACTAGTTTGTGGTCGGAGAAGGAGGTGTCGAGGGTAGAACATGACTGAGCTGTGACGCCAGAGCAGCAGACTAAGTCGAGGGTGTGGCCTAGAGAATGTGTTGGGGAGGTGATGTATTGTTGGAGCCCAAAGCTGTCCAGACAGGAAATGAAGTCTTTTGTTGTGGTGTTGTTGGGATTGTCGAAGTGGATGTTAAAATCACCAAGAAGAATTATGTTGGCTGACAGAGAGATGAGGTTAGCTATGAGGTCAGACAGTTCATCCAGGAAGGTCGGGTTAGGTTTTGGTGGGCGGTAGATAGTGGCCAAGAAGGTTGGTGTGTGACCGTGAATACGTGCTATGAGAGCTTCAAAGGACTGAAAGGTGACAGTGGGGTGGATGGATATTTTGTATTTAAGGTTGAACAGTATGGCGAGGCCGCCACCGCGTCCCAAGAGGCGTGGATGGGTGAGATATGTGAAACCAGGAGGAATAGATTGATTAAGTTCAGTGAAGTCGTTGGGCTGCTGCCAGGTTTCAGTTAAGCACAGGATGTCGAGATTGTGTTTTAGAATAATGTCAAAGATGAGGGATGCTTTTTGAGAGAGGGAGCGAACGTTAAGTAGCCCAAAATGAGTGTTATGGAAAGGTGTAGAGTCCATGTGTCTGGGGATGTTAGCTAGAACAGAGTGGTTGATCAGGCGTATACCAGGTTTCCTCGGCTGAGGTCGGGAGGATGACCAGATGGAGGGGATTGGTAGTATGGAGTCAGATAGTCAGGCTTGTGGGACAGAATGGACAGGTTGTCCAGTGTTAGCGTGTGGGGTACAGTGAACTGCATGTTGAATGTTGGTGGAAAGTATATGGGAGCCCAGGCGGTTGGGATGCAGACCATCTCCTGCAAAGAAGGCAGATCGGTTCCAAAAGAGGTTGAAATTGTCGATGAATTGGAGATTGTAGGACAGGGAGACAGACTTGAGCCAGGTGTTGAGACTGAGGATTCTGCTGAAGCGGCCAGAGCCTCTTCCAAACGTGGGGATGGGACCAGACATGAAAATAGTCTTACCACAGTTGCTTAGGAGGTGGAGGAGAGAGAGAAAATCCTTTTTAGTTAGTTCAGACTGGTGGAGTGACGTGTCACAAGTTCCGATATGAACAATCATTCTAATGATGGAAGACGGAAGTGTTGGCAGTAATCCAGGAAGCATGGCCAAGATGTCTGAGGCCGTAGCTCCAGGGAAACAGTGAGTAGTGGCGTTGAAAAAGCGTACATTCCTTATAATTGAGTCTCCGATGATTAACGTAGTTGGGGGGAAAAGGGGGCGTGGAGAAGACGCCAGTAGTTGGCCGTTTGAGTCGTGTCGTCTTGCTGACTGGCGGGGAGGCGGGGCGGTGACATCAGGTGCTGAGGTGGAAGATGGAGGCGGCAGTTCGGTTGGTCCGTAGCTAGGGAGCCCGTGAGTGTGCCTGAGCACGGCCTCGCGAAGGATCCTACGGCGCACGGATGTAGTAGCTGAGCGGGATGGAGACTGTTTTCCGCCAGGGCAACGGGCTCCGCGAGGAGCACTTGGACTATGGCGGGGGCAGCGGGTGTCGTCAGGGGGGAGCGAGAGCAGGTGACGGCGCCGAACGACTTTGGCGGGTGACGGGTGTTGTTGGGATACCGGAGCTGAACGATCCGGTACGTGATTGGCAGATGAGACAGTATGTAGGTCCGGAGTGGCAGAAGACAGAGGTGCAAATCGATTGGAGAGGTCTAGGGAGGGACGCGGAGACCCGTGGTGATATTTTTCCCGCCCACGAACCGCAACCTCGGTCCAGGAGGACCGAAGACATGGTGTAGAAGAGGAGGAGGGTCGTGGACAGGTTGACGGGTCCCATGGGGCAGTGTCCTGGAGAGTGGAGGTAAGTGTGGAGATCTTCCTCGACTGCTCGAGGGCAATGTCCCTGAAGCTAGTGAGTATGGAGTCTTTCTGTTGGAGATCGTGAGAGAGGCGGCGTATTTCCTGCTTTAATTTGGTGATTTCAATGTTTGCTAGGCGGAGTAGTAGATTGGCATTGTCCGAGTTGGTATTGTCAGGTAGTGTTGGCGTTGTTGTTGTTGTTCTTGGTGTTGATGGCGTTGTAGGTGCCTCACTGATTGTGTCGGTCGCCATCTTGTCGGTCGGATATATGTAGCTCAGTGAAGGTCTGCAGCGCAGTGAATAGTGACGATAGCATCTTCTTGGATTTTCCGTTCACGTTCCTGAATTATTAGTCCAGGGTCTTTATCGCGTCCATTCTGCATTTCCCTGGTCACCTGGTTGAGGGGCCCGACGAACAGGATGAGCACTCCTGATCCGCCAAAGGAACTTGTGGACACCACGGAGGAGGACCGGCTGATTTCTCGGGCACTACAGATTCTGTCATGCTTCATTCAGAACGCCCCGTGCTACCGGGATATTTTTGAATTCTGTTCGACGGCGACCTGGATCTTCTCGGACTCGCCCAGCTACGTGACTAATGAGGGGGCAGACCAGATGCTCTCCCGCCTAGCCAGTCCTGGAGCAGTGCTTGGATCTGTGGACTCCCATCGACGAAGCCTGGGAAATATGTAACTCCTTTGCCTTGTTCCAGCGGCCGGCTTTCCAGTCACCAGCTTCTCGGTCAGATTCTCAGTTCCCTACGTCCCAGTCGTCGAAGCCTCAGGCTCACGAGGCTCTCGTTCCCTATGAGGTACCCATCCGGTTTTCCTCCGGGATCCTCCACGTTTCACCGCCATAGCTGTCCTCGCCACAGCTGTCCTCGCCACAGCCGTCCTCGCCACCGTCTTCCTCGCCACAGCCGTCCTCGCCACAGCCGTCCTTGCCACCGTCTTCCTCACCACAGTGACAGAGCGTCATCGGAAGAGACCAACTAGGGAGTCTTGGTGTACCGCCGAAGCCACCCCCGCCGAGTCCTCTCTCACATCCCCACAACCACGGCTGCGGTCTCCGTCACCTCCACCACTGCCGCAGTCTCCAGTCCCACAGTCTCATCCAGCCTTCATGACCTCGCCTGTTCCCCGGCCCAGCTTCGTGTCTGAACCTGCCTCTAGTGGTTCGAACCAGTACTGTATGAAGTATGCATCTTTGAACACTGGTTGTGACCCACCATGAAGAAGGAGGTCTGTACCATTCGAATTGTCGTGCCAGTTTCGTCACACTCATATAAGGCAGTTTGTGTTGTACGTGGCGGTAATAAATTTCTAGTTTAGTTTTGGTTCAGTCTTGGTTTAGTCCTGGTCTAGTCCTGGTTTAATATTGCTAAAATGAGTCCTGGGTTAGACCTGATTTTGCCCTGGTTTCAACATCCATCCATCCAGCAATGGTCTAATAATAAATAAAAATACTAACTTTGCTTAGACTTGCTGCAGCAATGTTTAATAAAAATGTTGTGTTTAGCAACACTACTTGTATTGGAGTAAAACTTGACCAGAAGGATCTATACTTTCACTCAAGTAATAAAATTGAGTACTTTGTCCACAACTGGTTCCACCTCACCTCCATCTATGGTCACAAAAGCTGTATAAGGTAGAGGGTGAGAGTCAGTTGGTCAACAGAACGTTGTTCCTAGTATGTTCCTAGAGATACAGTTGGATGCATAGTTCGCGAGTTTAAAGTTACAGGAACAGTAGCTATACTACTGGGCGTGGCAGAAAGAGGAATCTATCAATGGCTACCACCAGAATCCTGAGGAGGCAGGTGGTCAAAAACCCTTGACTGGCTGCAAAAGACCTGCAGCAATACTAGCTGGCAGCAGACACTGAGGTTTCAGTTTCTACAGTAATGCGCATGCTTAACGCTGAAGGGCTCCATGCCAGAACTCCAAGATGTACACCACTACTAATCCAAAAGCACAAGAAAAGTCGTCTCCAATTTGCTCAAAACTATAGAAATAAGAGGTTTTGAGATTCTATTCTGTGGAGCGACGGAACAAAACTGTAACTTTTCAGGGCTACGGATCAGCAGTAATGCTGGAGGAGAAAGAATGAAGCGTACACTGAAAAGAACACCCTGCCTACAGTGAACCATGGTGCTGGCTCAGTGATGCTCTGGGGCTGCTTCACTTCCTCTGGCACTGGAAACCTGCAGTGAGTGGAGGACAAGATGGATTCAATCAAGTATTAGGAAATCCTGGGAGAAAATGTCATGCCGTCTGTGAGGAAGCTGAAGCTTGGGCATCATTGGTCGTTCCAACAGGACAATGATCCCAAGCACACCTCAAAGTCCACCAAGACTTGGTTTCAGAAGACATCCTGGAAGATACTAGAGTAGTCATCACAGTCACCTGACTTGAACCCTATTGAGAATCTACAGTAGTAGAGAATCTACAGTAGTAGACCTGGCCATCTCCAGGTCCGGGGATTCAATTAAATTCAGTTCAGTTTTATTTGTATGGCACCAACTCACAATACAATCATCTCATGACACTTAAAAAAAACAAAAACCCAACAAATCCCTTATGAACAAGCACTTGGGGACAGTGGAAAAACTCTAGCAGAACCAGAATCTGCCTCAAACAGTTGGGGTGAGTGGATAGAGGAGAGAGAAGAGAACGGCAACAATAAGCAACAAATAGACACTACTGGCTGGTGGGGTCAGTAACTGCACATTAGTAATATACAGCTCCAGGACCAGGGACACCTGCAGAAGGCACAGGGAGAGAGCACAAACTAGGGGAGAGAGAGAGCACAAAGTTAGTGACATTCAATGGTGGAATAAACATGTGAGGAGGGGGGAGAGGAGGAGAGGGTTAGGGTAGGGGAGTTCAGTCCACCGATGGTCCTCAGGCAGTCTAGGCCTATAGCAGCATAACAAAGGGTTGGTTCAGGGTTACCTGAATCCAGCCCTAACTATACGCTTTTGGTTAGGAAGTGCTCTATTGGGATAAGACCTTCGCTCTCAGGTCTCCAATAGAGCACTTCGCTCTCAGGGTGCAGGTCTACTTGTGGTTCCCAGAGTTTCCAAAAGTAGAATGGGAGGCAGAACCTTTAGCTATCAAGCTCCTCTCCTGTGGAACCAGCCCCCAGTCTGCGTTCAGGAGGCAGACACTCTCTGTACTTTTCTCTACCATATTAATGGTACTATGAGGTCTTTAAGGTATGAAGGAGCCTGATTATGAAGGGATTTGTATGTGAGAAGAAGGATTTTAAATTCTATTCTGGATTTTACAGGAAGCCAATGAAGAGAAGCTCATATAGGAGAAATATGATCTGTCTTGCTAGTTCCTATCAGGACACTGGCTGCAGCATTCTGGATTAACTGGAGGCTTTTTATGGAGATACTGGGACATCCAGATAGTAATGAGTTACAGGAGAGATGCTGCCTCAGGTGGAGGAATTTAAGTATCTTGGGATCTTGTTCACGTGTGAGGAAAGGACGGAGCGTGAGATTGACAGACCAATCAGTGCATTGGCAGCAGCAATGCAGTCGATGTACCGGTCCATTATGGTGAAGAAGGAGCTGAGCCAAAAGGTGAAGCTCTCTATTTACCGGTCAATCTGCATTCTAACTCTCACCTGTGGTGATGAGATCTGGGTCATGACCGAAAGGTCAAGATCTCGGATACAAGCAGCTGAAATGAGCTTCCTTCGCAGGGTGGGGAGGTGTTCCGGCTGGCTTGGGACTGCCTTGATGTCCCCCCGATGAGCTGGAGGAAGTGTCCAGGGAAAAGGAAGTCTGGGCATCCCTGCTTAGGCTACTGGCCCACAACCCGGGGAAGTAGTAGTAGTAGACCCACTTCAAAAATGGGATTCAATTTGTTTGCACAATCAAAATACACAAAGCTACTTATGGTTCTAGTTGTGTTGGGACCCTGAATACGTAAGTAGTAAATGAAAAATTCCCTCAAAACAGCACACTAAGAACACACAGAATAGGGAGTAATTCCTACAACAGTTCTAGGAACTCCAGAAATCAAAGGATCCAATATAAGAATGGTAAACTAGCAATGAATGCCACGATAGAGACACAGTTGGCACTATTCAATTCAATTCAATTCAATTCAATTCAATTCAATTTTATTTGTATAGCGCCAAATCACAATACAAATCATCTCAAGGCACTTTACAAAAACTAAAACTAAAAACCCAACAATTCCCTTATGAGCAAGCACTTGGCGACAGTGGAGAGGAAAAAAACTCCCTTTAACGGAAGAAAAAAACCTCCAGCAGAACCGGGCTCAGTTTGGGCGGCCATCTGCCTCGACCGGTTGGGGTGAGTGGATAGAGCAGAGAGAAAAGAACAGCAACAATAAACAACAAATAGACACTGCAAGTTGGTGGGGCCAGTAACTGCACATCAGCGATAAACAGCTCCAGGACCAGGGACACCTGCAGAAGGTACAGAGAGAGAGAGAGAGAGAGAGAGGGAGGGAGAGAGCACAAACTAGGGGAGAGAGAGAGCACAAGGTTAGTAACATTCAATGGTGGAATATACATGAGGTCGGAGAGAAGGGGGAGGGGCGGGCGGGTAGGGTAGACATACTAGATTAAAAAAAAACATATATGGATCTTTTTATGAGCTGCAGCAGATCTCCCTGACCCTAAATACAAATAATTGGGGAAAGATAATGAATCGATGGATGGATCTTTTTAAAACATCTTAGAAACTGTACATTGTCTTATATAGGCTATAGCTAACACAGACAGCATGCAAAAAGAAAAAAAAAAAAGTCACTTCTTGAAAGCCTAACAAAAAATCAGCTTATGGATCCATCAAAGTGTACCTGTCTCTTTGTAAATACATTTTCTTGTTGCCTTGCTGGGAACTTTTTCTCATATGAATAGATGGATGGAATTACCTGCATCACAGTTTTTGGGCCATGCCATTAGCAAAAATGTAATTCACATTTTAATACTTGCAAGAAATAATGTGTACTAGTAAGGCTATCCAAAAAGCAGTGAAGAATAAAAAGTAGGTTTATAGCTAAGACATTGCAAGTATGACTTCTGCCAATCATGGATGATTTCATTTCAAAGCACACAACCTCAGGTTCCTTAGTAAAAGTGTATCTGCAGTATCTGTATCTCTTCCACACATCAGATTTTGAGGATGTGGAGGATGTTGACAGGACAGATAACAAAATTCAAAGTACTGGGTTTTTTTTAAATTTTCTTTGACATTTTTTGCTTACAGTAGGTTTTGTAACATGAATTTAGTGTAAGACAAAGCAACACATGGAAAATTACAAGACACATTTTTCCCTTATGTACTTATCTTAGACTCCACTTCAAGGTCAGATATATTCATGAGATGTGATAAATATTATTCATCTCCAAAGAGAAATTCAGTTAACTCTTGCAGTTAAAGTAATAGTAAGAGCAGTCAGTAACAATTTAGTTCATATTGGTTTAGTCATCTGCCATTGACTAAGGTGTTGTAGAGCCTAATGGCAGAGGAGATGAAAGATCTCGTGTATGTTCAGTCGTCCACTGCAGCTGCTTCTCTGCTCCATCAGGATGTTGTGAAGGGGATGGTCTGTTAGGTTTTGAGGGTGAGAGGTAGGTGAACCAGGCACAATACAGAATCAAACACAAAATCCTCACACAAATCACATCTATGAAAGGCTTAACTTAACCCTCTGGGGTCGACACACGCGCCGGCGCATTTTGATGCATGTTTTTCTGATAAGGCCGAAACAAACTTAAATTACTCCGTCAATTCTGATCGTACAGATAAAAGAAGCATATCATTCAAATCTGTAAAGGGTCTAGTTTTAGTGGTATACCATCATAATAAAAACAAAACGTTGTGCTTTTTCCTGTCTCACCTCATTACAGGTAATGCGGTCCCACCTTGTACACTGTCCACTGTTCACATGTAAATAATCTCAGGTGAACCAGGTAAATATGTGCACACCCCCGAGAAATGACACAAAATGTCAAACTTCATCATAGAATTTACTCACTTTTTTGACGCGTTTGGATGATGGCGCGTTACGCACGTGAAGCGGCGCTCCTTACATTCCACACAGAGACAAATAGTTTAGCTTGTCCTCAGAGTAAAAACACTGATTTTAACTCAAATGAGGATCGTTTGGCTCCTCAGTGTGTTGTATTGTGCTGCACTAATCCGTCCCATCTACATTGACTGAAAGGCTCATTATGAGCGTCTTTGTCTGGTCGTTCAGTGCGTCTTTTGTCTTCTCAGGTAAATCACAGGACTATTCATCCTCAGACACACCCTCAGACACACCCACGATTGCCCAGTTTGCCCAGGGCACTGTGCTCCTGGGAACCTTCACTGCAGCAGAATGTTTTTATAGCCTTCCCCAGCTCTGGGCCTATAAACAATCCTGTCTCAGAACAGAAAGAGAAATGGCCTTCTATAGGCCTCACAGCTGGCAATGTGTACCTTTGCAAACCATGTCCAATCAATTTAATTTACCACAGGTAGACTACAATTAAGGTGTAGAAACATCTCAGCAAAGATCAAGAGAAATGGGTGGAGCCTGAGCTAATTTTCATGTTTGCTTGTTGCAAAGGGTCTGAATACTTACAGTGGGATGCATAAGTTTGGGCAGCCTTGTTAATCTTCATGATTTTCCTGTATAAATCGTTAGTTGTTACGATAAAAATTTCAGTTAAATATATCATATAGGAGACACAGTGATATTTGAGAAGTGAAACGAAGTTTATAGGATTTACAGAAAGTGTGCAATAATTGTTTAAACAAAACTAGGCAGGTGCATAAATTTGGGCACCACAAAAAAAAATTAACTCCATATTTAGTAGATCCTCTTTTTGCAGAAATAACAGCCTCTAAACGCTTCCTATAGCTTGCAATGAGAGTCTGGATTCTGGTTGAAGGTATTTTGGACCATTCCTCTTTACAAAACATCTCTAGTTCATTCAGGGTTGATGGCTTCCGAGCATGGACACTCTTTAACTCACACCACAGATTTTCAATTATATTCAAGTCTGGGGACTGAGATGGCCATTCCAGAACGTTGTACTTGTTCCTCTGCAAGAATGCCTTAGTAGATTTTGAGCAGTGTTTAGGGTCGTTGTCTTGTTGAAAGATCCAGCCTCGGCGCGGCTTCAGCTTTGTCACTGTACCTTGGACATTGGTCTCCAGAATCTGCTGATACTGAGTGGAATCCATGCATCCCTCAACTTTGACAAGATTCCCAGTGGCACTGGCCACACAGCCCCACAGCATGATGGAACCACCACCATATTTTACTGTAGGCAGCAGGTGTTTTTCTTGGAATGCTGTGTTCTTTTTCCTCCATGCATAATGCCCCTTGTTATGCCCAAATAACTCAATTTTAGTTTCATCAGTCCACAGCACCTTATTCCAAAATGAAGCTGGCTTGTCCAAATGTGCTTTAGCATACCTCAAGTGGCTCTGTTTGTGCTGTGGGCGGAGAAAAGGCTTCCTCTGCATCACTCTCGCATACAGCATCTCCTTGTGTAAAGTGCGCCAAATAGTTGAACGATGCACAGTGACACCATCTGCAGCAAGATGATATTGTAGGTCTTTGGTGCTGGTCTGTGGGTTGACTGACTGTTCTCACCAGTCGTCGCTTCTGTTTATCCGGGATTTTTCTTGGTCTGCCACTTCGAGCCTCAACTTGAACTGTGCCTGTGGTCTTCCATTTCCTCAATATGTTCCTAACTGTGGAAACAGACAGCTGAAATCTATGAGACAGCTTTCTGTATCCTTCCCCTAAACCATGATGGTGAACAATCTGGAGCGTGCCCCGGCACTCCTTCAGAGCGAGACAATATGAGAACAGCTTCTCATATGCTATGGGGGCCGCAGCCAGGGAACGGCTGCCGCTAAACAAACTATGTCACATTGGGTGAGTGATGCTATTGCCCTAGCCTACGAGGCACGTGGTCAAGCTTCGCCTCGAGGAGTAAGGGCCCATTCAACCAGAGGGGTTGCATCTTCCACGGCTCCATGTTTGCTTGTCTGAATACTTATGTGAATGTGATATTTCAGTTATTTTTCTTTTTAATAAATTTACAAGTGATTATGAACTAACAATAATTAAAGTTTTACTGATTTAAGCCAGTCAAATTACCTTGGGTTAATTACAGATCACTATTAAGTCATTCGCTGTTGTTAACAGGTTCATGAAACTGTATTTCCAAATGTCTTCTCCACACACATTTGTCAGATTCTATAGTTTGGATGTCCATGCTACTCCGGGCTTGCATGTACTTGAGCCAACATCCCAAAGTCATGTCTGAGACCTTTTCAATGTTCAATGTGCACATACTACACAACCCTGGGGGGTCCAGACACTTCCAGTGCGGCGGCATTGGTATTCTCGATCCCATCAGCGTTTTTGAAACACATCATTGAAAGCAGCTTTTGATAGGGAACGTACCAGGTTACTTGACTGTAACCCCGTTCCCTGAAAAAGCAGGAACGAGATGCTGCACCTCAATGCCGCACTGTAGGCATGACTGGGCACTTAATCAAATTCACTTAATAAAAATTAAGTGATGACGACGAAAACTAAATAAAAATATATTGACATTTTCGTTGACTAATAAAAACGAGACGAAAATGTGAGAGGGACGTTTTTAGAAAAGATCCAATCAGAATTAATCTTCTTAGATTCACATGCAAATTTGAAAAGTAACTGATCCACCTAGCAATGCGCGAGTACGCGACATCATCATAGCCTACACTGGGTTTCTGTCTGACTTCAACTATAATGAAATGGAAACAGCTGGGAGAAAACAAAGAGAAGATATATGGGTCAGTTTCACGTTTGATGCAATGGCATTACTGCTAAATACAGTTTTTCTCTTAAATATTTTGGAGTTGCTCTTTTGCTTTAAAGAATGAAGAATGTCATATGCAGGTTATAAACAATGCATATCTAATTTTTGGTCTTTTATGGAAAGGCCATATTCCATATATATTTAATGAAACTTGGTTTTCATTTAATTTTAATTTAGAATATTTTGTATATTACAATAGTTTTACTAAATTACACTTAAATTAAACCCAATATATTTTAGTCGACTAAATCTACAGTAGATTTAGTCGACTAAAACTAAAACAAAGCAAATGACTAAAATATGACTAAAACTAAAATTGCATTTTAGTCAAAAGACTATGACTAAAACTAAATTAAAACCTGCTGTCAAAATTAACACTGCCACTAAGGTTATCTCAGCGAATTCTTGGCGTGTTTGGTTCACGTGCTTCACAACCGGTCAAACAAAGAATGTTTCCCATCCGCATTATTGAAATGCAGCATCTCGTTTCCACTTTTTCAGGGAAAAGGGTTACAGTCAAGTAACCAGAGATGAAGTCTGCATTATAGGTCTTTCTTTTGGGTGGCATTTTGACTTGTGTTACACTAGGAGTTAGGCTGGAGTTTGAGTCATAGCAACTGGGCTTCTAGTTTTTAGGTCAAAACATTTCACTACTCATCTAGGTAACTTCAGCAGACTAAGAGAAAGCTGGTATGGAATCTCAAATTTATTCTTCAGGTTCGTTTCACTCCATTCCTAGCCCAATAGGCTCATTAAGTGATGTACACCCCATGTAAATAGGGTGAGAGTCATTAGACCCACACTCCTGTGTTGGTTTCACTTCACACCTGGCCTGAATAGGGTCGTTAGGTGAACAAAAGAAGTGAGCTCAAGTGAGGGTCATTAAGATCTAATAGTGGACTCATGTGACCCCTCTGATTTACAAACTGTCTGCAGAATGTGTCCTCCGTGGGAGACATTTGATGTGTTTCTTAATTTCCTGGGAACAGATGACAGGTTATGTCTGAGCCCTCCACCCCTGTTAAGGGAGGGTTTTTCCACTTGAACACATATAGCTTCTCTCAAACCACCTATCTTCTCTGTCCAAAATGTGTACCTCGCTGTCTTCAAATGAGTGACCTGTTTCTTTTAAATGGAGGTGTACAGCTGACTGTGGTCCTGAGGAGCTGATCCTCCTGTGCTGGGCCATCCTCCTGTTAAGTGGTTGTTTGGTTTCTCCAATGTAGAGTTCTGAGCATTCTTTCTTACACTAGACAGCATATACTGCATTGCTCCTATTTTGTTTTGGTGTCTGGTCTTTAGGGTGAACCAGTCTTTCTCATTGTGTTTGAAGTGAGTTTGAAGTGGTATCTGATGCTTCCCAAAAACCTTTTAAGCCTGGATGTCGAGTCTCAGCTTTGTCTCTTCTTTTCCTGCTTGATGTGGATGTTGCCTTGTGGAAAGCCCACTTAGTAGTGAGGTTGTGAAACCAACTTGAAGGATGACTGAGGATCTTCACAGACTAGGAATTAGAGTTTTAAATGTTTTTATTTTTTCGGTGGAACAATATTATCAAAAGTGCATTCTAACCAATGACTGTACACCATCAATGATTCTAACACTAGTTACTACTCAACAAAATTACTGTAAATATACATGTATAGGTCACAGGACAAAATTGAAACATGATTATTTTGTTAAATTAATATTTTAAAAAAGCAAGCATCAACTTATTAAAATGCTTCCTTGAACATTTTATCCTAAGTACACATCATGCTAAGAAATTTAGTAATAAACTAAAAATATTTATAGAAACAAAACAACTCAGGGTTAAGTAAATGGTCAATCATTATATTGCTGAAATGGTTATGAACTAACTTAATAATTAAACTTTTCCTGACTTAAGCCAGTCAAATTAAACTGGGCTAATTACAGATCACAGATCACTATCACAGTCGCTGTAGTTAAAAGGTTCATGAAACTTTATTTCCAAATGTATTTCCAAATGTCGTCAGCCTAATTTGAATAAAATCAGACAACTGTGTATAATTTGAAAGCAGAAGGTCTCACGATTCAAATAGTATAAACCAATATTAAATTATCACAGTGACAACAGTTTTTTAATGTTTAACAAGAGTACAAACACAGCAAGACGGTAATTCTTACCTGTGTGTACAGATCCACACGTGTATTGAAACGGCAAGCATGGCTTATCAGTTCAGATGGAATACGGTGATAGACTTCATATTTGCTGCACTGTAGCAAGAGACCATCTCTAGTGGATATTCTTGTCCCAACAATTATATCCATAAGTGATCAAAACAGAACATTTGTTTTCAAAAAATATGTCAAAAAGAGTGAAAATTTCAGGAGCTAAAAGATTTGCTACCAGCTGCTAAGGCGCACTTTCTAGAAACATTCCATGCACATTGTAGTGATGCAACACCATCCAACAGGCAGGATGGATGAGGTCGCATGAGGCCATGTGGAAGAGGAGCGTGAGAGGACAGAAAGGCAGAGGAAATGGGTTTGGAAAAGAGAAAAAATTGTGCAAGAGGGAGAAAGTCAGATAGAGAAAGTGGTTTTGAAATGAATGCATCAAGATGCTCCATGCCACAGAAAAAGAGAGGAAAGGTCACCACCATCCTTTTAAATTACATTTTGCCTAGTGGGTAGCGCTCACTCTTTGTGACTACAGAGTTCAGCCGAGTGGGCAGAAGGTTCACATTCGGGTTGAAGTGTGTTCAATCGCTCGCTTTGTCACAGTCTTTTTTTCTTTCACTTCCTCTTTTCTCTTTGTTTTGAGGTATGTTCATTCTTTTATGCGATTACAGTTGACTAGTACACCGACAATGCCTGACATGCCATCTACATTGACCTACAATTCAAGTATTTTGTTAACAATTCATTTCAAATATGCTATACTTTCATGCCAGGAGAGAAGCTTATGCTGCCAAAGCAAAAAAAAAAAAAAAAAGTCAGTTGAAAATCAAAGAATGACAAATTACAAATATGAAATAGCATTCCCTGTCCTATATACAGTACATACATTTTGACATATGACACAGAGTGTTCAGATGTTGACTTGTGTACATACTTATTAAGGCAAGTCACATTATAATAATTTGTGTGTGTGCACTTTGGGTGGTAATGGAAATTTCTCCATTGTTCCCCATTGTGGGACGAATACGGGTAACTTAACATTATAATATGGATAAATGCATTACACATTTTACAGATGAATATGGCCTTTTTGAACTGAAGGAACTGATACTTACGTATGTGGTGGGGCAAGAAGAGGGGTACAGCCTGGACAGATCACCACATATCACAGGGCTGACAAACACTCAGATTCAAACTTACCATTTAGAGTCACCAATTAGCCTAACCCCAAACTGAGTAGGTACTGTATATGGTACACACTTAAGAGAGTAGCTATGGACTGTGTAGTGTATGGGTGAACTAGTGTGAGAATATGAAGGACAGGACCTAGTATAATGAGAAACAAAATAGAAGGAAAATTACAGTATATTTAGTGCCTGCATCGCCTACGTCTGCTTCTCCTCTAGTGCACACTCAGGACTGCCCAGCACAGTGATTTGCAACTCATAGCAAACACCTCTATAGCCAAGTGATGGATGCCTGTTTCTTATTATCCTTTTAATTATGAACATTGATTCCCCTGGCGGCCAGAGCCTTGTTTACTCCCTGGCTCTAATGCATTTGTGTCTGCTGTTGCATTGATGAATGAATCCTAATCTTAATCTGCACACAGCAAACATCCATCTGACTAATGCAGGACTCTGGTATAAATCATTGGGGTCTTACTCTGAGAGCTGCTAGTTGCCTACTCTCTCTCTGTAAGTCTGCCAAGTACTTGCTCCCTCTCTGTCAATCCTTTCTTCCATATCCATATCTGTCTCAGCCTCTCCCTAAAAATTTGACTCTACTCATTTGATTTACCTTGTGCATATTCTTCCGTGTCTTTTCAGTTTTTTTCAGTTCATTTGAATAGTATGTTAAAATGATGACACTGTCTTTCAGTCAGCCACATGAGAAGGGACTGAATAGCTAAATAGCTTCTAGTGTCATTTTATGATGTAATATTTTGCTTGTTTGTAAAGCAGTTGCTTTGACTCACTTTCCAAGGGCATGAGAAGAGCAGCATGTGTGTGGGACAACCAAGCCCAGTGAGTACATGATGAAAATTCCACCCACTTAAGACAAGTAATGCAAATTACATGGAACTTCCTTACTTCAAGACTTAAGGAGTCAGTAATTACTATAGAGCCAAATCATTTACCATTTTAAGATTTCTGAAGCTCCACTCCAAGGAGTGGATCAACCCTGAGAAGAAAGCTGCCATGTGACATTTGAACAACAAAATAAATGAAGCACCAGAAGCACAGGTCATGCATTAACAAAATGAAAAATTGAACATACCTAGAATGCGTATTATTCTGACTGAACATTCTTGCTCATTTACCTGCAAGACCTGCAAAATGTTTTTTGTTTTTTTTTTTTTTTTTAAAAATCAACAGATACTCCATATGTACAAACATCTTGGAGACAGTTTTAATGCCTGATACTGCTGCAATGTGTTGAAATGAAGGCAAAGACAGCCCACAGCACATAACTTTATGTACATATTTTATATTAGTTCTAATTATACTGTTGACCAAACTTACATCAGTTTCTACAAATTTATATTCAGGGCAGCATTTTTAGAAGATATGTTTGGTTAGTCTACCACTAATTAACACAACCACATTAATTTTGACAACATGTGAAGTAATTATTCTGATTGCAACAAACATATAAAGTAGCAATTGTGTGCAGTGCTGTATGATGGATGTGCTCATTGGCACTTGCTAGGCTGAGGCAGGCTGAATAGGGAATTTGTGTTCAGGGACCACAAAGATTTCCTGGCACATGATGATGACTAACTAATAAGCCGATTTAGATTCCCTAGAGCCTTGCTCTTGGATTTATATGCTGATCTCGGTCCAACTTTAGACAGACTAACCCGATAGAACCATGGCATCTCAATACTAAAACTGGCTGCTCTTGGATTTCTGGCAGCTGCCTATTTTAAAAAAGAATTAGCTGACAGGTATGTTGTTTGATGTTTGATATTATTAGCACTATAGTGTTTATTTTTCTGTCTAAAGCCCCTAATTAGTAATAATATCATTATTCTGTTAAATTATGTCCTAGGTCTGGGATACTGAAACCATCATGGCCGCCAGGTTCCTGTCAGTGTTCCTAAATAAAAATAGCTCGACTTACTGATAAAGACTCTTGGTATCATAGCCATATATCTTTCAGTGAGAGTAACTCCTTTTTCTCTTCTCAGGACCTTATGACATTATAGTCTCTACATTTTGATGGTGGGAGTGCGGCTTGTTGTTTTGCTTTCACATTACCTCATTGTGTGCCTGACCATTAAATAAGATGTGCCTGCCTAATTAGCCAGTGATCTCTCGTTCTGCACTCTGTGTGCAAGTAAAATTGACTAAACCTCTAAGTTTGTTCTCTATTTGTTAAAAGAATTTATCTAACAGCTACTCACCTGTTCTCTCCATGTCTCCTGGATCACCGTGTTCTATGAGTGTGCTACTCACCTCTTCTCTCCATGTCTCCAGTGCTCAGGGTCTGTTAACTGTCCAAGGGCAGCTCCGGAGCAGCCCGGAGAATTAGCCTGGGTGATGGTCCAACAGAAACATACTCCTAAGCAGAAGCCCACGGCTCATCACCTGCCTGTTCATGTTTCTTATAGATTTTCCCCACTCAGCGACACACCTGCTGAGAAACCGACTCTGATAATTGTCGATTCCAAAGTCAGAAACGTGAAGCTAGAGACACCAGTGACCATAGTCAAATGTATTCCTGGGGCCAGAGCGAGCCGACATTGAGTCAAACTTGAAGCTGCTGGCTAAGGCTAATTGTAAATATGGTAAGATTGTTTTCTTAACTGAATTTCCTGACTTCCTGTCTGATTTAGTGCTTAGTTCAGATAAAGTCATTATAGTGGGAGATTTTAACATTTATGTAGATGTTGAAAATAATAGTCGCAGCACTGCATTTAATTCGATATTAGATTCAATTGGTTTCACTCAAAATGTTAATAAATCCACCCACTGTTTCATCACACCCTTGATCTTGTTCTGACCTATGGCATCGAAATTGAACATTTAATAGTTTTTCCCCAAAATCCTATTTTGTCAGATCATTCTTTAAGAACTTTTGAATTTAAGATAATAGATCATGCAGCGTTTGGAAGCATTCAGAAAATTCCACTACAGCAGATGTTTATCTGTCAATGCTGTTAATAAATTTAAGAAAATGATTCCATCTTTATACACAGTGGAGGGCAGCTGCCTCAATCCTACACCTTACTGGCTGTTTAGGGTTAATTAACAGCATGCCTGGGTTTTATAATATAGGTGAACTGATATTACAAATTAAACAGGAAGATAGGAGGAGAAAGAAGTTAGTGAATCAGAGATTAGCTCCATGGTACAGTTCACAAAAACTATTAAAAGTCTATTAACATATAAAAAAGCTCTCCATAAAGACAGAACTGCATACTATTCATCACTAATAGAGGAAAATAAGGACAATCCCAGGTTTCTTTTCAGCACTGTAGCCAGGCTGACAAAAAGTCACAGCTCTGTTGAGCCCAGTGTTCCCTTAGCTCTCAGCAGTGATGAGTTTCTTTACAAATAAAATCACAACTATTAGAGATAAAATTCAGCAGATGCTTCCTATACCTGCAATAAATGAATCTTCTACTACAGTAGCTCTTGAATCATCTGTAAGACCTCAGTTATGTTTAGACTGCTTCTCTCCCATACGTCTTTCTGAATTCAACGTCAGTAGTTGCTTTATCTACAGTGGGTACGGAAAGTATTCAGACCCCTTTAAATTTTTCACTCTTTGTGTCATTGCAGCCATTTGCCAAAATCAAAAAAGTTCATTTTATTTCTCATTAATGTACACTCAGCACCCCATCTTGACAGAAAAAAAACAGAAATGTAGAAATTTTTGCAAATTTATTAAAAAGGAAAAACTGAAATATCACATGGTCATAAGTATTCAGACCCTGTGCTCAGTATTGAGTAGAAGCACCCTTTTGACAGCCATGAGTCTTCTTGGGAATGATGCAACAAGTTTTTCACACCTGGATTTGGGGATCCTCTGCCATTCTTCCTTGCAGATCTTCTCCAGTTCTGTCAGGTTGGATGATGAACGTTGGTGGACAGCCATTTTCAGGTCTCTCCAGAGATGCTCAATTGGGTTTAGGTCAGGGCTCTGGCTGGGCCAGTCAAGAACGGTCACAGAGTTGTTCCGAAGCCACTCCTTTGTTATTTTAGCTGTGTGCTTAGGGTCATTGTCCTGTTGAAAGGTGAACCTTCGGCCCAGTCTGAGGTCCTGAGCACTCTGGAAGAGGTTATCTTCCAGGATATCTCTGTACTTGGCCGCATTCATCTTTCCTTCAATTGCAACCAGTCGTCCTGTCCTTGCAGCTGAAAAACACCCCCACAACATGATGCTCCCACCACCATGTTTCACTGTAGGGATTGTATTGGACAGGTGATGAGCAGTGCCTGGTTTTTCTCCACGCTTAGAATTAACGCCAAAAAGTTCAATCTTGGTCTCATCAGACCAGAGAATCTTTTTTCTCATAGTCTGGGAGTCCTTCATGTGTTTTTTGGCAAACTCTATGCAGGCTTTCATGTGTCTTGCACTGAGGAGAGGCTTCCGTCGGGCCACTCTGCCATAAAGCCCCGACTGGTGGAGGGCTGCAGTGATAGTTGACTTTGTGGAACTTTCTCCCATCTCCCTACTGCATCTCTGGAGCTCAGCCACAGTGATCTTTGGGTTCTTCTTTATCTCTCACCAAGGCTCTTCTCCCACGATTGCTCAGTTTGGCTGGACGGCCAGGTCTAGGAAGAGTTCTGGTCGTCCCAAACTTTTTCCATTTGAGGATTATGGAGGCCACTGTGCTCTTAGGAACCTTGAGTGCTGCAGAAATTCTTTTGTAACCTTGGCCAGATCTGTGCCTTGCCACAATTCTGTCTCTGAGCTCCTTGGGCAGTTCCTTCGACCTCATGATTCTCATTTGCTCTGACATGCACTGTGAGCTGTAAGGTCTTATATAGACAGGTGTGTGCCTTTCCTAATCAAGTCCAATCAGTTTAATTAAACACAGCTGGACTCCAATGAAGGAGCAGAACGATCTCAAGGAGGATCAGAAGAAATGGACAGCATGTGAAATATGAGTGACTGCAAAAGGGTCTGAATACTTATGACCATGTGATATTTCAGTTTTTCTTTTGTAATAAATTTGCAAAAATTTCTACATTTCTGTTTTTTTCTGTCAAGATGGGGTGCTGAGTGTACATTAATGAGAAATAAAATAACTTTTTTGATTTTGGCAAAGATTTTCAATCAGGATTTAGAGCACATCATATTACAGAAACAGCACTGTTAAAAGTCACCAATGATCTTCTCTTAGCCTCAGATAATAGATTTGTTTCTATACTTTTCCTCCTAGACCTTAGTGCTGCATTTGACACAACTGACCACAGTATCTTATTACAGAGACTGGAGAATGTGGCTTGTATCAGAGGAACAGCATTAAAATGGTTCCAATCCTATTTATCGGACAGATTCCAGTTTGTTCATGTCCATGATGAACCTTCCTCGCGCAAAAAAGCTAGTTATGGAGTTCCACAAAGTTCTGTGCTAGGACCGATTCTTTACACCTTGTACATGCTTCCTTTGGGCTATGTCATTAGGAAGCACTCTATTAATTACCACTATGAAACCTGTTAACACAAACCAGTTAACCAGACTTCAAGCGTGTCTAACTGACATAAAGGACTGGATGACCAGTAACTTTCTACTTTTAAATTCAGAGAAAACAGAAGTTATTTTATTTTGGCCTAAAAACCTCAGAAACAGCTTTTCTAATAATATAGCTACTTTAGATGGTATAGCCCTGACCTCCAGCACTACTGTGAAAAACCTTGGAGTTATTTTTGACCAGGACACGTCCTTTAACTCACACATAAAACAAATCTCTAGAACTGCCTTATTTCACTTGCACAACATTGCCAAAATCAGGAATATCCTGTCTCAAAACTATGCAGAAAAACTTCTGCATAGTTCTGCATAGGGTCTGCATAGCACGACCCTCTGGGGTCGACGCACGCGCCGGCGCGTTTTGACGCAAATTTTTCTGATAAGGCCGAAACAAACTTAAATTACTCCGTCAATTCTGATCGTACAGATAAAAGAAGTATATCATTCAAATCTGTAAAGGGTCTAGTTTTAGTGGTATACCATCATAATAACAACAAAACCAACCCTCAGCCTTTTCTGTCTCTGACATTTCTCTTCACAGACGCGTAAATAAAACAACCAGAATCTCAGCGAATACTTGGCTCATAAAAATAAAATTATATGGCTAGAAAGCTTGAAATGTTTTCTTTTGAGTGAAACAATTCAAGTCGAAAACAAATCATCACTTTTTATTTAATCCATATGAACGTAAGGGGAAGTCCGTTTTTTCCCGTCTCACCTCATTACAGGTAATGCGGTCCCGCCTTGTACACTGTTCACTGTTCACATGTAAATAATATCAGGTGAACCAGGTAAATATGTGCACACCCCCGAGAAATGACACAAAATATCAAACTTCATCATAGAATTTACTCACTTTTTCGGCGCGTTTGGATGATGGCGCGTTACGCACGTGAAGCGGCGCTCCTTACATTCCACACAGAGACAAATAGTTTAGCTTGTCCTCAGAGTAAAAACACTGATTTTAACTCAAATGAGGATCCTTTGGCTCCTCATTGTTTTGTATTGTACAGCACTAATCCGTCCCATCTACACTGACTGAAAGGCTCATTATGCGCGTCTTTGTCTGGTCGTTCAGTGCGTCTTTTGTGTTCTCAGGTAAATCACATGACTATTCATCCTCAGACACACCCTCTTGCATATGGCCTTTCTGGACAAAAAGTGTCTTAGAAAATTTAAATCATTGTATTGTTTACTGTGAATGTGTGAACAAGATGACATTCACAGCACTCTGAAGTAAACACTTTAGCCTACAACATGCAGGTCTCCAAAGTCTTGTGAACCAATGTTCTGTTTGTGTTTTATGGTCTTATTTCAGTGAGTAAAAAATTGTAGTTTTTCACTAACCATGCATAAACACTTTTTTCTCAAAAACACAATCATGTATAAACTTGCTGCTCACATATTATTGTAGCCAATTTTGTGCTGATTACAGTGTTATCAGACTTTAGACATTAATATGTTTAAAAGCACAAATGTCAGGACATGTCAAAATTTGTCCAGGCCCCAAAAACCCCCTCAGACCCCAGAGGGTTAAGTAAGGTTCCTACACAAAGTAATATAATTGACACCCTTGGTCTGCAAACACAGAATCCACCTAAAAGAAGAGATGGACAAACATGCATCTGATTGCTGTATGTGTGAGCATGAAATAAAGCTGACATTTGGGCAGTTTGTTTATGACATAATTAAAATATTCACATTTGTGATAAACTCTTTAGGCTTGAATGGCAATGCCATTTCCCACCAGATTTTAGCAGAGACCTTGGATAGACCTCAGCCATGAGGGTACCATCCATTTGCCTGGCACACTGTTAGCTGCCTTATTTCTACTTAAAACTACAATTTACAAAACAATCAACTAGGAATGTCTCACAAGAACACTGCATGATCTGTGTGTACTTTCTCAGTGTGTGTTGGCTTTGGGGTATTCCCAAGAAAGGGGTGTTTTTCCACCTCACTGAACAGGAATAATGAGTTATGGGCCCATTGGTGGAGGGGACAAGCCCTACTGTCTCACTCTTCTCTCTCCTGCCATCATTTGCCAATTACCAACATGCAAAATGTCTGATATTTACCCAACACTAGTAACCACACTCATAATAGTATTGTAATTTACTTATTCACTTTGAGGATTTGAGTTTTTCTTTGATTAGGGGTTTGGATTTGTTATGATTAGCCAATTAGTTCAATTACCAAGCCTGGCCAATACTTAGCACCTCCCTTTAAATGTGGATGTTCTTATGTGTTCAGTGGTTTCTCAAATTATCTGCTTTAAAAAGGTATTAGCAGAAGTGCTGAAGGGAGAATTTCCATTACAGTTGGAATTGGCTCCACTGTCAGGGCAACTTTCATTATTTTTAAGAGGTTGGATTGGAAGAAATTCTCTGATTTTTTTTTTAAGCATATGTTCTGCTTTCTACCTGTGTAGATAAAGAAAATGGAAAGACTAATAAAACGATTAAATGGTATATTGTATTGGACTTGTGGTAAAGGATCCAAATCACTTGCACCATAATGAACTTTGAACCTTTTCTTTCTTGAAATATGACATGGTTGGTTTTGAATCTCTCCCATTGAACATGAGCAAAAACAGAGTTCACAGTTTTATAAAATTTCAGGTTAAGTGTGCCTTTATGTATCTTGTGAGTTGTTGACCATTCTTCTTCTTCATCTTCTTCTTCTTATTATTATTATTATCCATCCATCCATCTATCCATTATCTATACCTGCTTATTCCTAACCAAGGTCACAGGGATCTACTGGAGCCTATCCCAGCTCTCTTTTGGTGAAAGGCAGGGGAACACCCTGGACAGGTCACCAGTCCATCACAAGGCCACATAGAGACAAACAGCCTCACACACTCACACTCACTCCTATGGACAATTAAACCATCACCAATCAACCTGACATACATGTTTTTGGACTGTGGGAGGAAACCGGTGTACCCGGAGTAAACACACGCAAGCACAGGGAGAACATGCAAACTCGACACAGAAAGGTCCTGTCAGGTTATGAACCTGGGGCCTTCTTGCTGTGAGGCACCAGTGCTAATAATAATAATAATAATAATAATAATAATAATAATTATTATTATTATTATTATTATTCCACAATAATTACTATTAATAACAATAATAACAACAACAATAATAATAAGTTATTATTATTATTGTTGTTATTATTATTATGAAAGATCAACTGTATTGTCTCTGTAATGTCTGCAACCTTGTTTCCTTGTTGCAAATTAGCTCTGGGCTGAATTTAACAAGCTGTCCCTGATTGGTTGTCTCAAGGCTAGTGTAATACATTTGCATGTAGTAAGGAAAAGAAAAGAAATGTTTTGTTGTGGCCCTTGCTTTCTATTAATCTATCACACCAGGCAGGGCCCCAGATGCAGGCTGTGCAAAGAAGACAATGAGACAATCCAGCACATAACAGCAGGTTGTAAGATGCTAACAGGCAGGGCATACATGGAACGCCACAACCACGCAACCGGCATAGTGTACAGAAGCATCTGTGCCAAGTATGGGCTGGAGGTCCCAAGATCAAAATGGGAAACGCCTCTGAAGGTGGTTGACAACAACCAGGCTAATATCCTGTGGTACTTCCAGATACAGACTAACAAACTGGTGATGGCTAACCAACCGGACATAGTGGTGGACAAACAGGAGGCTGCAGGAGAACAAGGCTATAGTGATAGATGTAGAAATCCCAAGCAACATCATAGTGAAAATCTGAAACCTGAGAAATACCAAGGGCTGAACTATGAACTGGAAAATATATGGAAGGTGAAGGTAACAAGTGAAGTTATTCATATTATTTTTCCAAAACTCACAACTTATGAATGCAATACCATGTGGCATGTGAAAGATGAATCTTTGGCAGTGTCATGACCCGCATTGTGCACTTCCTGTTGCTTTTATTTTGGAAGGGATCATCGCAGGATTTAGTTTTACCTCACTTTTGTTCACTTTACTTTGTCCCAATTAGTTTATTCATATCACCTGTCCCTCGTTGTTGCTTCACTTTATATTCCTTGGTTCAGTCACTGTTTCTTTGCCAGGCTGTCTGTTTATCTGCGGCTCTCATTCCTACTGTTGCTAAACCCTGTCCAGTTCCTGTTCACCGACGTCCGTTTCCATCCTCGACCTCAGTGGATACGACTGGTATCCTACTCGCCTTCACTGTCCCGTTTTCAGATCAAGGACATTTTCAGGGAAGTGTTTTCATTTTTTGTCCCTTTTTTTTTGAAGCTTTGGTTTCTCATATTCCAAGTGGAGCTAGTACGCTGCTTGTCTTTCTCTTTGTGACCTCCCCAACAGAGGTTGGTGGCAGAGACTTAGTTTTTTCCCCGGTGCACTGGGGTATTTTTGTGGACCCCGTTTTTCAGTTTTGAACATTTCTTAAAGACTTTGTGGGATTCCCTGGCAACCCAAAGACTCTGTACCATTGCCCTAGTGCCGGTCTCCGTAGCCCCGTTGTCGGATATAGTTGTGACCCTGCTTTTCCCCTGTTTTTCCAAGGCTCCACTAAGTGGACCCAGCCGGATCCTGTGACCAAGGATATTCTGCTACCGCCAGATATTGCTCTGCGGGCCAAACCCGGACTTACCAGCACCGTCACCTGAGACCACCACGGCATTACCGTGACCCGGCCCAGCTGCGACCCTCTCAACCACCGTTCAACGTTTCTTCGGTCCATCATTGCCATCTACTGGTCTATCCATCTAACGACCATTGTTTTCAATAAGACTCTCTCCTTTTAATTCTGTGTCCTGTGTTGGGTGAAGTGTGCTCCTGACCATGCTCTAGTTCATGACAGGCAGGTCATGTTGCCATTACTGTTTAAATTGTAATTTTGAAAAAAAAAGAAAAATACTTGTTTCGTTATAATGCTTTAGCTACGTTAAACAAGTTGCAAGTGTCTGTTAATTAATTTTGATGCCATACTAAAATTAACTGAAACCAATGATATCACTGAAACTAACTGATCTGTTTACACTAATGTTACCTTCTCGTGGCCTATGAGCTAAACAAAGTTCTAGATTCAAAGACATTACGGTGAGTTGCAAGGTTGTTCTGGTGAAGTTTTCTTTAACCAGATAATGTTATCAAATAGCTCTTCAAGGTGACAATCCCACTAGGTGTATAAATGCATAGGGGTTACTTTGTGAGGCATCTGGCATACATTGCTTTCAAGATGGAACCTTTGGAACTTCATATTCAGACAACCAAATGTGATCCTATTTATAACAGAACCTTTTTGTCTGTTTTTGATTTCCTCTTCATCACTCATCACGTCATTTTTTCATCATGTCATTTCCCCTTTTGTCATGTGCTAAAACATTGGCCTGTGTATTATAAGTGTTTTGTTGCAACATACCCCTACTACTGCAAACACATAACTATCAGGAAAATAAAAGTGAAATAATTTTAATAGGCTTTATCTTGAGAAGACTGATGAAACAGATGCTAATCTTATCACAAAAAGGGAATTGTGCACCTTTGCTAAAATATCATAGCAGTGACAATCATTGAATGAACCATTTGCTGGTTTATAAAGCATTAATTTTTGCAGTAAACAGGGTCAGAGCTGACTTTAGGTGTTATCAAACCTAAGTGATAATCTAAATATCAAACTGGCTTTGATGTGTTGCTCCATTTACATCAGGTGAGAAAAACGGCTGTCAATACAACTTGTTTAAGAGCAATGACTGGGAAGAATTTAAGCATCCACATTCATTTAAAGGTGTCAATATAGCCTGATTGATTTTCTTCCTGCAGACTTTGTTGCTCCTGAGCAGCTGTTTCCCACTTTAAGTGGTAATCTATGAATGCTGTGTGTGTGTTTTCTATGTTTGTACAAAAAATAGAAGAAAAAAAAACAAAGAAAAATACATTGCAAAAGCAAAAAGTTGAGCATGGTGAAAAATAAGGAGTTGAAAAGCTACAGCACTGTCCTAGAGGAAAGACAACCACGGACGGGGGGGGCTGAGCAAAGCCGGAAGGAGCATATTGGAGCCTTAATTGGAGGTCCAGTACAGGGCAACTTCCAGAACCACAGGAGAGAGAGTGCCCACGCCACAGTCCATGAAGAAAACCACTCTGTGTAGGTGTAGGGCAGCAGTTCAGCCACAAAGGCCCAGACTAATCATACCACTTGAAGACTGTTCACAGAGGATACACCTACATTGGCCCTAGAATGAGGCCTGTGTAGGTGAGGGAGGGGGGAATATTCCACAAAACCTTTTAGAAAGAACAAAGGAAGAACCCTGTTAATTAAATTTTGGGGGTACTAATAGAGAGGGTGCTATCACTGGTCCCTAATGATTCTGCTGCTGTTTCGCAACTAATCTGACCCCATCTTTGATCAGAGAGGCAAGTCAGTGTCAGATTGTGGCCCAATATAGCATCATTATGAATGCCTGTGCTTGTATTTATCATGAGTTTGTATTTGAATGAATTTTAATTTGAATCTCCAGTAGGCTATATCCTGATATTTAAAGCTTACATCATTTTTGTATGTATGATTTATATATTTTTCATCCTTGAAAACATGCATTAACAGAAATCTCAATGGAAAAAGCATTCATGCATGCATGCGTGCACATGTGCACACACACACACACACACACACACACACACACATACACACACACACCCTCACACACACTCATACACATCCTGCCACACAGTTCAGAACTCAAAGGAAATCGCGTGTTAGCATCCCTGTGCTTCCCACTGACAGTTCTAACAGGATTTGAAGATGGGTTTACTCTTGTAATGAAATGCACATAGCGGCAGCTTGTGTTGCCCAGGGCAGCTTCAAACATGTCAACAAGGATGTTTTGGAGTAGTATCTCTCTCTGTAAGTAGGTTAGGCCCAGTTTTTTCCACACCATGACCGTGAGCAAACAGGATGAGAAGAAAAGCTTTGGACATGTGTTGATTGCTCCAAAATACACTCATTTTTTTTTCTTTTTACCCCCTAACACTGTTAATGACTAAAGATAATGAAGTTTCTTCTTGACAGATTTGAATATTTTAACAACATGCAGAAATTAAGTTATTAGAGTATCCAGGGGGTAAAATCATGTTGTTATCTTGTCATATATATGTCTCTCTGCAAATTTGTGATGTTTAATACATTCCTGACTTTTTGTGCCTTTTATTGCGAATTTTGACTACTTTTCTTCAATTCTTTCATTGTTACATGGTAAATGTGCATTCTATATTTATAATGTTCAGTATGATTTTTTCAGTATGTCAAAATATATGTATCAAGAAGCAGAGCAATAAATGAGAAAATTTTTATACCCATTACTGCAGTGGCTATTTTGGGCCTATATCTGAATTGATATACCTCAGTATAAAGCTTAATAATTGTTCATGGTACCATGGCAGAGACATGTCTAATATTCTTTCTTAATTTTGTGAAGACACTTAACTCTTAAATATTTAAGAATAAACAATTTCATCCATTCCCATATAAATCAAACAAATCAGAAGTTAACAGAAGAGGAGTTATTCATAAAAACTTAATAAAAATTAAGACCACTCCTCTTATTGAACAGAAAAACAGAACTGTCAAATGTGGATTATTAAATATTAGGTCCCTTTCTTCTAAATCTCTGTTAGTAAATGATTTGATAACTGATCACCAAATTGACCTACTTTATCTTACTGAAACCTGGTTACAGCAGGATGAATATGTCAGTCTGAATGAATCAACCCCCCTCAGTCATAAAAATTATCATGTTCCTCGAAGCACAGGTCGAGGTGGAGGAGTAGCTGCAATCTTCCACTCAAACTTATTATTAAACTTTCATCCTCAGAACAGTTATAACTCATTTGAGAGCCTCACTCTTAGTCTCTCACATACAAACTGGAAAACACAAAAACCAGTTCTACTTGTCATTTTGTACCGTCCACCTGTTCCTTACTCAGAGTTTTTAACTGAATTCCCTGACTTCCTGTCTGATTTAGTGCTTAGATCAGATAAAGTCATTATAGTGGGAGATTTTAACATTCATGTAGATGTTGAAAATAACAGCCTCAGCATTGCATTTAATTCTATATTAGATTCAATTGGTTTCATTCAAAACGTTAATAAACCCACCCACTGTTTTAATCACACCCTTGATCTTGTTCTGACCTATGGCATCAAAATTGAACATCTAATAATTTTCCCCCCAAATCCTGTTTTGTCAGATCATTCTTTAATAACTTTCGAATTTAAAATGATGGATCATGCAGCGTCTGGAAGAAAATTCCACTACAGCAGATGTTTATCCGACAACGCTGTTAATAAATTTAAGAAAATGATTCCATCTTTATTTGCATCTATGCCAAGTATAAACATAATGGAGGGCAGCTGCCTTAATCCTACTCCCTACCAAATTGATCATGTTGTTGACAGCGCTGTAACCTCACTGCGTGAAACGCTTGATTCTGTAGCCCCTCTGAAAAAGAAGTTAGTGATTCAGAGAAGACTAGCCCCATGGTATAATTTACATGTTCGTACCTTAAAGCAGGCATCACGAAGGCTGGAAAGGAAGTGGCGTTCCACAAACTTAGAGGAAATTTTTCTAGCCTGGAAAAACAGTCTACTAACATATAAAAAAGCTCTCCGTAAAGCCAGAACTGCATACTATTCATCACTTAGTGCAGCATTCGACACCATTGACCACAACATCTTATTACAGAGACTGGAGCATGTGATTGGTATCAGAGGAACAGCGTTAAAGTGGTTCCAATCCTATTTATCGGACAGATTCCAGTTTGTTCATGTCCATGATGAACCTTCCACACGAACAAAAGTTAGTTATGGAGTTCCACAAGGTTCTGTGCTAGGACCGATTCTGTTCACCCTGTACATGCTTCCTTTAGGATATATCATTAGGAAGCACTCTATTAATTACCACTGCTATGCGGATGACACTCAGTTATATCTATCTATTAAACCTGTTAACACAAACCAGTTAACCAGACTTCAAGCCTGTCTAACTGACATAAAGGCTTGGATGACCAGTAACTTTTTACTTTTAAACTCGGAGAAAACAGAAGTCATTATATTTGGGCCTAAAAATCTCAGAAATAACTTTTCTAAAATTATAGCTACTCTAGATGGCATAGCCCTGGCCTCCAGCACTACTGTAAAAAACCTTGGAGTTATTTTTGACCAGGACATGTCCTTTAACTCACACATAAAACAAATTTCTAGGACTGCATTCTTTCACCTGCGCAACATTTCCAAAATTAGGAACATCCTGTCTCAAAATGATGCAGAAAAACTAGTCCATGCGTTTGTTTCCTCAAGGCTAGATTACTGTAACTCATTACTATCTGGATGTCCTAATATCTTAATAAAAAGCCTCCAATTAATCCAGAATGCCGCAGCCAGAGTCCTGACAGGAACTAGCAAGAGAGATCATATTTCTCCTATATTGGCTTCTCTTCATTGGCTCCCTGTAAAATATAGAATAGAATTTAAAATCCTTCTTCTCACATACAAATCCCTTCATAATCAAGCTCCTTCATACCTTAAAGACCTCATAGTACCATATTATCCCAATAGACCACTTCGCTCTCAGAGTGCAGGCCTACTTGTGGTTCCCAGAGTTCTCAAAAGCAGAATGGGAGGCAGAGCCTTTAGCTATCAAGCTCCTCTCCTGTGGAACCAGCTCTCAGCCTGGGTTCAGGAGGCCGCCCCCCCCCCCCCCACCTCATGTATACTCCACCATTGAATGTTACTAACCTTGTGCTCTCTCTCTCCCCTAGTGCTCTCTCCCTCCCTCTCTCTCTCTCTCTCTCTGTACAGGTGTCTCTGTGCAGGTGTCCCTGGTCCTGGAGCTGTTTATCGCTGATGTGCAGTTACTGGCCCCACCAACTTGCAGTGTCTATTTGTTGTTTATTGTTGCTGTTCTTTTCTCTCTGCTCTATCCACTCACCCCAACCGGTCGAGGCAGATGGCCGCCCAAACTGAGCCCGGTTCTGCTGGAGGTTTTTTTCTTCCGTTAAAGGGAGTTTTTTCCTCTCCACTGTCGCCAAGTGCTTGCTCATAAGGGAATTGTTGGGTTTTTAGTTTTAGTTTTTGTAAAGTGCCTTGAGATGATTTGTATTGTGATTTGGCGCTATACAAATAAAATTGAATTGAATTGAATTGAATTAATTAGGGTCACAGGGATCTGCTGGAGCCTAACCCAGCTCTCTTTAGGTGAAAGGTAGGGGTACACCCTGGACAGGTCACCAGTCCATCACAGGGCCACATAAAGACAACCACACACAGTCATACTCATGCCTATGGGCCATCACTAATCAACCTGACATGCATGTTTTTGGCCTTTGGGAGGAAACTGGAGTACCCAAAGAAAACCCACGCAAGCACAGGAAGAACATGCAAACTCCACACAGAAAGGCCCCTGCTGGGTTTCTAACTAGGAACCTTCTTGCTGAGGCAACTGTAGCAAATCTAAAGCAGCAGAATATGGTCATGTTTCTGATTGAGGCAGGAGTGATATACTCTGACAATTTATGACTATGAAACCGGGGATGGTACAAGTACTGCAATGTCAAGACTCCCCTTTTGACAAAGAGCAGGCCAACGGCCCTCACAAGGAGAACCCTCTTAATGAACAGACGCCCCCTGCTCCCCTCCTTCCATAAATACTTAAGACTATTCCCTGGTACTGGTCTTTATATCGTGTTCTTGTTATGTTTGTGCCTTGGTTGATAAGCATGTAACATGTGTGACCAGACCTACAGAGCATCATTGTAAGACTACGATGTGATATAGAAGCTGTGCTATTGTTTATGTTATTCCTACTTGTAGTTAATCTCTATATAACTATGAAGTTTTGTTGATTTTCATTTCATTTATGTTTTTACTGAACTATTCTGACTGACTCTGATTAGTTATTAAGTTTGTCATGTGTTTAAACTTTGCTGGGTGGAAAAAGAAATTATGTTCCCATAAACAGTCTTAAAATTTACAACACTTAAAGAATAGGGTAATCTCTTGATTCACAGAGATTAGTGAGACTGCCCATCACAGTCAGGAGGCTGAACCAAATATGGAGAACTTCTTGGACAATCACATCGTGCTATGCACAATGAAGGACGAACCAGATGGATTCCCTCACCCAGACACAAAACACATTACACAGACAGACACACACGAAAATGAACCGAACCGGAACTGGAACTTGAAGCAGACTTGAGAATGCACACTTGGAACTGAACACACTGAAGAGAACAGAAATGGACAAAGTTCCAGACAGATTCAAAGAAAGTTAAGAGCTTTCCAGACTCATCAATATCCTCTCTCTCCCTGAGGAGAACCATGAGGTAGAGATTATTTTACTGCCCAGCAGAGGAGAAACAAAGACATTCTCCCTGCGTGTGGCTGTTGTACAGCTCATCTCCAGCTGACCATCTCAAATCAACGAACTTCATGAGATGACCCTGCAGCAGCCAGAAGGAGAGCGAGAAAAAACGGCGAACGGATCCAGGCCTGAAACCCAAGACTCCGGGGAACGCCTATTCTCACCTACCAGCCCACAGACAAACGGACCGAGCCTCAGTAAACCCAAGGACAAGCAAGTAACCTGAGGCTGATTGTCTCACACTAATCTCATTTGGTCTCCATAATTACTAGAACTTCCTCCTAAACTATGTCTGTGAAAATTCTCAGTCGTCCAGAGGAAGTTATCTAAAGTTTGAGTCATGGCAACTGGACTTTCAGTTTTAAGGCCGAAACGTTTCACCACCCATCCAGGTGGCTTCATCAATCTAAGAAAAAGCTGGACTGGAACCTCCAATTTATCTTACAGGTTGGTTTCTCTCCACCCCTAGACCCATAGGCTCACTAGGTGAGCGAAGCAAATCAGGCCCGAGTCACGTGGTTAGACCCACGCCCCTGAGTTGGTTTCACTTCACACCTGGTCTGAATAGGGTCGTTAGGTGAAAAAAGGAGTGACCTCAGGTGAGGGTCGTTAGGATTTAATGGTGGACTCGTGTGACCCCTCTGACCCCCACTCCACCAACTGCCTGCAGAGTGTGTCCTCCCTGGGAAACATTTGATTTGTTCCTTAATTTCCTGGGAACAGATGAAAGGGCAACCTGGTAGATTGAAGACAGATTATGTCTCCCACCATTTCCCCCTGTGTAAATATGGTAAATAGCTTAATAATCTTAAAAAGACAACTGACTGGTATCATTAATGTTATTTAACACTGTAAATACGTCAGTGAATAGGGAGAACTCTCCCTCAGATTGTAGACTGATATCCTGTATGGTTAATTAATTGACTGGTTGATCCACCAAAAAAGAATCTGGTGCCCCAAATTATTAAGGTGGTTTATGATATTCATATTTCATAACCTAGATATAATAAACCTTAACGCTCAATACATGTATATTTTTAGATTCACTACACAGCAGTGCTAACCACTAATCCACCGTGCTGCCCCAATTTCATTCATTTAGACACAATACTATATGGATTGTGCTATACATACATGTAAGTTGCCATGCCTCACTCGTGATTGCACAGCAATTTACAACTACAACTTGTGTTTTACAGGCACAATTTGGAATGAGGAAAAGTGCTAATGCCACACATAATTAAAGGAAAAGATTAGAGATAATAAAAGCCAGTCATATGGACCAAAATCAGTCAATCCTTTCTTAACTGTACTGTATTGTGTTTTGGCCACCTAAAGCTGCTAGTGATGCAGCACTTGAGATCAGACTACCCTATGAGCATTTCACCATAGAAATGGAAATTCAATTCAATTCAATTCAATTTTATTTGTATAGCGCCAAATCACAATACAAATCATCTCAAGGCACTTTACAAAAACTAAAACTAAAAACCCAACAATTCCCTTATGAGCAAGCACTTGGCGACAGTGGAGAGGAAAAAACTCCCTTTAACGGAAGAAAAAAACCTCCAGCAGAACCGGGCTCAGTTTGGGCGGCCATCTGCCTCGACCGGTTGGGGTGAGTGGATAGAGCAGAGAGAAAAGAACAGCAACAATAAACAACAAATAGACACTGCAAGTTGGTGGGGCCAGTAACTGCACATCAGCGATAAACAGCTCCAGGACCAGGGACACCTGCACAGAGACACCTGTACAGAGAGAGAGAGAGAGAGAGGGAGGGAGAGAGCACAAGGTTAGTAACATTCAATGGTGGAATATACATGAGGTGGGAAAGAAGGGGGGGGGGGGGGGGGGGTAGGGTAGGGGAGCTCAGTGCACCGATGGTCCTCGGGCAGTCTAGGCCTATAGCAGCATAACTAACTAAGGGATGGTTCAGGGTTGCCTGAAGCCAGCCCTAACTATATGCTTTGTCAAAGAGGAAGGTTTTAAGTCTAGCCTTAAAAGTACAGAGAGTGTCTGCCTCCTGAATCCAGGCTGAGAGCTGGTTCCACAGGAGAGGAGCTTGATAGCTAAAGGCTCTGCCTCCCATTCTGCTTTTGAGAACTCTGGGAACCACAAGTAGGCCTGCACTCTGAGAGCGAAGTGGTCTATTGGGATAATATGGTACTATGAGGTCTTTAAGGTATGAAGGACCTTGATTATGAAGGGATTTGTATGTGAGAAGAAGGATTTTAAATTCTATTCTATATTTTACAGGGAGCCAATGAAGAGAAGCCAATATAGGAGAAATATGATCTCTCTTGCTAGTTCCTGTCAGGACTCTGGCTGCGGCATTCTGGATTAATTGGAGGCTTTTTATTAAGATATTAGGACATCCAGATAGTAATGAGTTACAGTAATCTAGCCTTGAGGAAACAAACGCATGGACTAGTTTTTCTGCATCATTTTGAGACAGGATGTTCCTAATTTTGGAAATGTTGCGCAGGTGAAAGAATGCAGTCCTAGAAATTTGTTTTATGTGTGAGTTAAAGGACATGTCCTGGTCAAAAATAACTCCAAGGTTTTTTACAGTAGTGCTGGAGGCCAGGGCTATGCCATCTAGAGTAGCTATAATTTTAGAAAAGTTATTTCTGAGATTTTTAGGCCCAAATATAATGACTTCTGTTTTCTCCGAGTTTAAAAGTAAAAAGTTACTGGTCATCCAAGCCTTTATGTCAGTTAGACAGGCTTGAAGTCTGGTTAACTGGTTTGTGTTAACAGGTTTAATAGATAGATATAACTGAGTGTCATCCGCATAGCAGTGGTAATTAATAGAGTGCTTCCTAATGATATATCCTAAAGGAAGCATGTACAGGGTGAACAGAATCGGTCCTAGCACAGAACCTTGTGGAACTCCATAACTAACTTTTGTTCGTGTGGAAGGTTCATCATGGACATGAACAAACTGGAATCTGTCCGATAAATAGGATTGGAACCACTTTAACGCTGTTCCTCTGATACCAATCACATGCTCCAGTCTCTGTAATAAGATGTTGTGGTCAATGGTGTCGAATGCTGCACTATGGTCTATGAGGACAAGTATTGAAACAAGTCCATTATCTGAGGCTAAGAGAAGATCGTTGGTAACTTTCAACAGTGCTGTTTCTGTACTATGATGTGCTCTAAATCCTGATTGGAAATCTTCAAATAGTTCATTCCTGTGTAAGTGGTCTGATAGCTGCTTAGCAACAGCTTTTTCTAGGATTTTAGAAATAAATGGCAGGTTGGATATTGGTCTATAATTAGCCAAGACACCTGGATCAAGACTAGGCTTTTTGAGTAAAGGTTTGATTACTGCAGTCTTAAAGGCCTGTGGTACGTAGCCTGATACTAGAGATAAATTTACCAAGTCCAATAAAGATGAGTTCATTAATGGCAGGGTGCCTTTAAGCAGTCTAGTCGGGATGGGGTCCAAGAGACACATTGATGATTTCGATGAAGCAACTACTGATGTAAATTCAGAGAGATCTATAGGAGAGAAGCAGTCTAAACATAACTGAGGTCCTACAGATGATTCAAGAGCTACTGTAGTAAAAGATTCATTTATTGCAGGTATAGGAAGCATCTGCTGAATTTTATCTCTAATAGTTGTGATTTTATTTGTAAAGAAACTCATAAATTCATCACTGCTGAGAGCTAAGGGAACACTGGGCTCAACGGAGCTGTGACTTTTTGTCAGCCTGGCTACAGTGCTGAAAAGAAACCTGGGATTGTTCTTATTTTCCTCTATTAGTGATGAATAGTATGCAGTTCTGGCTTTACGGAGAGCTTTTTTATATGTTAGTAGACTGTTTTTCCAGGCTAGAAAAATTTCCTCTAAGTTTGTGGAACGCCACTTCCTTTCCAGCCTTCGTGATGCCTGCTTTAAGGTACGAACATGTAAATTATACCATGGGGCTAGTCTTCTCTGAATCACTAACTTCTTTTTCAGAGGGGCTACAGAATCAAGCGTTTCACGCAGTGAGGTTACAGCGCTGTCAACAACATGATCAATTTGGTACGGAGTAGGATTAAGGCAGCTGCCCTCCATTATGTTTATACTTGGCAAAGATGCAAATAAAGATGGAATCATTTTCTTAAATTTATTAACAGCGTTGTCGGATAAACATCTGCTGTAGTGGAATTTTCTTCCAGACGCTGCATGATCCATCATTTTAAATTCGAAAGTTATTAAAGAATGATCTGACAAAACAGGATTTGGGGGGAAAATTATTAGATGTTCAATTTTGATGCCATAGGTCAGAACAAGATCAAGGGTGTGATTAAAACAGTGGGTGGGTTTATTAACGTTTTGAATGAAACCAATTGAATCTAATATAGAATTAAATGCAATGCGGAGGCTGTTATTTTCAACATCTACATGAATGTTAAAATCTCCCACTATAATGACTTTATCTGATCTAAGCACTAAATCAGACAGGAAGTCAGGGAATTCAGTTTAAAACTCTGAGTAAGGAACAGGTGGACGGTACACAATGACAAGTAGAACTGGTTTTTGTGTTTTCCAGTTTGTATGTGAGAGACTAAGAGTGAGGCTCTCAAATGAGTTATAACTGTTCTGAGGATGAAAGTTTAATAATAAGTTTGACTGGAAGATTGCAGCTACTCCTCCACCTCGACCTGTGCTTCGAGGAACATGATAATTTTTATGACTGAGGGGGGTTGATTCATTCAGACTGACACATTCATCCTGCTGTAACCAGGTTTCAGTAAGATAAAGTAGGTCAATTTGGTGATCAGTTATCAAATCATTTACTAACAGAGATTTAGAAGAAAGGGACCTAATATTTAATAATCCACATTTGACAGTTCTGTTTTTCTGTTCAATAAGAGGAGTGGTCTTAATTTTTATTAAGTTTTTATGAATAACTCCTCTTCTGTTAACTTCTGATTTGTTTGATTTATATGTTCGAGGGGCAGACACAGTCTCTATGTGGTTTGAAGGGGGCGGCGGCTCTATGGAAACTGCAGAGAAGCGTTTTAGACTGAGTCTCTGCATCCCGGTCCCCACCCTGGATTGTCAGGCTTTAGGTCGGCTAAGAAACTCGGCCAAATTCCTAGAGATGAGAGCTGCACCATTCAAAGTGGGATGGATGCCGTCTCTCGCTACCAGACCGGGTTTTCCCCAGAAAGTGGCCCAATTGTCTATGAAGCCCACATCGTTTGCTGGACACCACCTAGACAGCCAGCGACGGAACGACGACATGCGGCTAAACATGTCATCGCTGGTCAGATTGGGGAGGGGTCCAGAGAAAACTACGGAGTCCGACATTAATTTAGCAAAGTTACACACCGACTCAACATTAATTTTAGTGACCTCCGATTGGCGTAATCGGGTGTCATTGCTGCCGACGTGAATAACAATTTTCCCATATTTACGATTAGCCTTAGCCAGCAGCTTCAGATTTGACTCGATGTCGCCCGCTCTGGCCCCAGGAATACATTTGACTATGGTCGCTGGTGTCTCTATTTTCACGTTCCTGACTATGGAATCGCCAATTATCAGAGTCGGTTTCTCAGCGGGTGTGTCGCTGAGCGGGGAAAATCTATTAGAAACGTGAACAGGCAGGTGATGAGCCGTGGGCTTCTGCTTAGGAGTACGTTTCCGTCGGACCGTCGCCCAGGCTAATTCTCCGGAGCTGCCCTTGGACCGCTAACAGACCCTGAGCTCGGTGGCTCCACACCAGCTAACGGGGCTAGGCTAGCTGGCTTTTGTTCGAAGGTGCGGAGCCGCGCTTCCAAATCAGTGATCCTCGCCTCCAAGGCTAACAGAACCTTACACTTATTACAGGTATCATTATCGCTAAAGGAGGCAGAGGAATAACTAAACATGTGGCACACCGAGCAAGAAAGAGAGAGAGAGGGAGAGGCCATGTTAGCAAGCTAACTAGCTAGCTAAGCTAACCGGTAGGCCAACGAGCGCTAAGTCAGGAAATAGCAACAAACACCGGTCAAAACAGAAAGGTACCCGACCAGCACCGGAATGCAGCAGCCAGTGAACCGTTCAAAGTCTAGCCGGTTCCCAGGTGTGCCAAACCACAGCTAGTCTGCCGCCAGTCTGCAGACGAACCACACAACACACACAACACGACACGCCTGCAAGACAAAAGTGATTCGCTTACCCCAGAGCAGGGTTCAAATTCCACCATTCCACCACTGAATGTCACTAACCTTGTGCTCTCTCCCTCTTTCTCTCTCTCTGTACCTTCTGCAGGTGTCCCTGGTCCTGGAACTGTATATTGCTGATATGCAGTTACTGGCCCCACCAACCTGCACAGTGTTTATTTGTTTTGTTTGTTTGTTTATTTGTTTTTAAATTGATTTTCTTATTCATAACCCCACAACTAACCATATTTTAACAATAGAACACCAGAACAGGTACCCAGGCACTCACCCTTCCATACATACATATTCAATCTACACTTGAATAATGAATAAATACATAAGAAAAAAAAGAAAATAGATTAGAAATTGATAAATAAATAAGTAAATAAAAAGCATAGATAAATTAGTCATAGACAGTGTGTACAATGTCAAATAAAGTCTACATTTCAATTTACATGATATTCATATATGGCTCCCAAAGCTGATCAAAGTCTTTCTGCTTGTCCTCTGCAATATAAGTTAGTCTCTCCAGTCCAATACAGTTCAATATTTCAAGGATGGAGCATTTAAAGGAATCTTACTATTGAACATATCTGACATATACTTAATAGCCTCTTTCCAAAAAGGCTGTATGCCAGCGAAAGTGATATAATCACCCTTTATCATCCAAACACTTAGAGCACACATCTGGGTTGTTAACAGACATATGATGAAGTTTAACAGGAGTCATATAGGTCCTCATTAACCATTTATATTGAAGTAATTTAAACCTTGTATCTAATGTCTGTGTTTGTGCTTTAAGACATATCTCATTCCAGTCTGCCTCTTCTATATCTTTTTGTATATCCATTTTTCAGGCATTTAATTTGTCCAATGTTGATTCAGTACTGTATTTGACCATATGTCCCCTTCCTTCTAAATTTCGAAGAGTTATTTTCCTCTAATTTTCCTCCAGTAAATTTCATGTAATGCTGAAGCCATATACCATCTAAAATTGGGAAGCTGAAGCCCTCCCCGTTCATAAGGTAAATATAATAACTTACAGTCTAGCTTTTATGTCATTCCAAATAAATTGGGCAAGTTGTTTGTGATATAACATGTTTGGTATTTTACTAAGATCAGGAGTGGCCTATAATTCTAAGAATTTTCTTAGAATTCCACTAGGAGCAAATTTTAGGAAGCTTAGGTAGCTTTGTGAAAACAGGCCCCAGACTTTAGGGTCCATTTTAAACACCTTTTATTTGTTTTTTAAATGTCTGAATGGTGTTGCCCCGCTTTACCGGTCTGAGCTCCTGCATGCATACGCTCCAACCCAATCACTCAGGTCAGCTGACCAGCTGCTACTGAGTGTTCCAAAAACTAAACGTAAATTCAGAGGGGACCGAGCTTTTGCGGTGGCAGCACCAAAACTGTGGAATGAGCTGCCCCTCCACCTTAGACAGGCCTCCCCATTATCTATTTTAAAATCTCTTCTTAAAACTCACTTGTTTTCAATGGCATTTGACACAGGCTCAGATGTTGACATTATTTATTCACTTTTCTTATTTACTTTGATTTTATCCATTTTGTGGTTTTGTTTTTACTCCTAATGCAACCACAGGGGGGCACAATACATTGTCTTTATGCGCTGGTCCCAAGTCCAGGTAAATGCAGAGGGTTGTGTCAGGAAGGGCATCCGACATAAAATTTAATCCAAATCAAACATGTGAATCACAAATATGACTTCCATACCAGATCGGTCGCGGCCCAGGTTAACAACAACCGCCACTGGTGCTGTTGACCTACAGGGTGCCAGTGGAAACTGAACTACTGTTGGTCGAAGAAGGAGGGGAGGAGACGTGTTTGTGGGCAAAGAGAGAAGAGGAAGGGCAGGAGTGTAGGACTTAGAGTAGGGACTTTGAATGTATGGACTTTGTCAGGGAAAAAAGTTGGCTGATATGATGGAGAGAAGAAAGGTGGATATCTTGTGTCTTGAGGAGACCAGGTGGAAAGGTAGCAAAACCTATAAATTAGGAGCAGGGTTCAAGCTGTTTTATCATGGTGTGGATGTAAAGAGGAATGGAGGAGGAGTTACCCTGAAGGAGGATTTTGCTACATTGAAGAAGTACAGAGAAAACCAGAAGGAGCTGTATTGTGTCTTTGTAGATTTGGAAAAAGCGTATGACAGGGTGCCGAGAGAGGAGCTGTGGTTTTGTATGAGGAAGTCTGGAGTGGCAGAGAAGTATGCCCGAGTGGTGCAGGACATGTATGAGAGCTGTAAGACAGTGGTGAGGTGTGCTGTAGGGGTGACAGAGGAGTTCAAGGTGGAGGTGGGACTGCACCAAGGATCGGCTTTGAGCCCCTTCTTTTTTGCTGTGGTGATGGACAGGCTCACAGATGAGGTTAGACAGGAATCTCCGTGGACCATGATGTTTCACAGTTCAAGAGTGTGGAAAAGAACTGAAGAGACGTGTGCAAGCAGGTTGGAACGGGTGGAGGAAAGTGTCAGGTGTGATGTGTAACAAAAGAGTGTCAGCAAGAATGAAAGGAAAGGTGTACAAGTGGTGAGACCAGCAATGTTGTCTGGTTTAGAGACAGTGGCACTGAGAAAAAGACAGGAGGCAGAGCCAGAAGTAGCAGAGCTGAAGATGTTGAGGTTCTCTCTGGGAGTGATGAGGATGGATAGGATCAGGAATGAGTACATCAGAGGGACAGCTCATGTTAGATGTTTCGGAGAAAAAGCCAGAGGAGCCATATTGAGATGGTTTGGACATGTTCAGAGGAGGGACAGTGAATATATTGGTAAAAGGATGCTGAGGTTAGAGCTGCCAGGAAGGAGGCCTAGAGGAAGACCAAAGAGGAGGCTTGCCTGAAGGGAGCAGCCGACAGGAAAAGAAGAAGGTGTTTTTACTCCTGTTTTGTTTTATGTTTTTATTTTGTACAGCACTTTGGACAACTCTGGTTGTTTTTAAAAGTGCTAAACAAATAAAGTTGCAGTTGCAGTTGCAGTCTAAACATCCACAGTACTTCCAGGTAATTGTGCTATAGCATTATCTTCACATTTTGTAGGCCTAATCACCTGTGTCTTCTTTTTAGATAGGAAACCATTCCTATTAAGTTTACTCCAGGTACTTCGGTTTCCTCCCACAGTCCATAAACATGTATGCCAGGTTGATTGGTGACTCTAGGGTTAAGGTGAAATCAGCTGTGAGCTTTAGAGCTTTCAAATAAACCAACTTAAGTAATTCTGTAGCTGACACACACCTCATGAAAAAACTACATGGCATGAACATAGTGGCTAAAGTGTTAATACACTGCAAGACCTGTGACTGCTCATCTTGGGCAGCTGGTGTTTTTTTCTGATGGCAGTGGAGATAATAGCAAGCAAGTTGCAAACAAAGCAAAGTGATTTCTTTTTAAGATTGTGGACTCTGAACTATGGTATATCGTAACACTGTATAACACTTCTATTTCTGCTGACCTCATCACCTATAGACTATAGAATTAGTAAATATACAATATACCAGAGTGCAATGTTGTCAGGTTTTACTTTTTATATTTTCTTTCCATTTTTAATATATTTTTTATTGTAATTGCCTTGTTTTTACTTATTATATTCAGCTTCTATTTTTTTTTTTATCTTGAGCCTTACTTGCTGCTGTGACTATGTGAAATTCCCCGATTTGGGACAAATAAAGGTTCTTCTTATCTTCTTATAAGTTAATAATCTTATCTTATAAACCTAAACTGCTTCCCATCGTGCATCAAGCCCCCCCCCCCTTCCTCTCTCTATACCTCATGCAGGTGTCCCTGGTCCTGGAGCTGTACATTGCTGATGTGCAGTTACTGGCCGCACCAAACTTCACAGTGTTAATTTGTTGCTTATTGTTCTTGTTCATTTCTTTGTCCACTATTTACCAGCCCCAACTGGTCGAGGCAGATGGCTGCCAAAACTGAACCTGGTTTAGCTGGAGGTTTCTTCTGTTTTTCCTTTCCACTGTTGCTAAGGGTCTTTATGTAAAATGTCTTAAAATAATTTTTTATATATAAATAGATTAATTGACCTGAATCCTTTTTTAGTAACACATAACCAGTCAAAATGAATCACCCTCTGGTATTAGAATAAGGGCTCCACACGACACATTTCCTCAGCTTTCATATTGTATCTACTAGATTTGGGTAGGGTGGGGTGTGAGGCAGCAAAGCATTCAATTCCTGCCAGTGACAAAACAGAAGCTAGCTCCCCATCACAACACCGCCAACCCCACCTTGCTGCTTGGGGGAAAAATGTTGCAGAAAACAAAGCATAAAGGTATATGGCCTGGGGCTGGCATGGTGCGGTAATGATTAGATGGAGTAAAGGCCATTACATGTCTACATTTCTGCACAGGTCAATGTGTTGAACCCAGTCTTAGCTTGTAAAGAGAAAGCTGTAAATTATAAGAGGCGAGGCAGCCAATATGACTCAAGAGTTACAAATCGCTACAACACGCTCCATTCAGCCCAACAGACTGTTCCCTGATGCATGCACAGACACACTGAGATAGCTAATTAGATTGCATGCACAAGGTGTGTGCTTAATGACATCCACACAAGATTTGTTTACACCCCACAATGTACAGTGTGTGTTAAGTGTGCATTTGACGCAGAAAAGTGACAGCAAGGATGGGCATGTCTTCCACACAGTATTTGTTTGTGCATTTATGTCCCAACATCCCCTGTGAGAGGGTTTCTAAGTTTGCTGTTTCCCTGACTGACAGTGGGTGTATGTCTGGTAATGCC